>NW_016107347.1:2995539-3027728 GCF_001604975.1 Cebus imitator | reverse complement strand
GCGTTCTGAGTTTGGTTATTCTCAGCCTTTTTAGGCTGTTTTCTTCCCTTCGTTATAGATTTATCCATCTGTGATCTCTTTCTTTTTCATGGTTTCTGCCCTCAAAGCCATGCTCATCACTCAGAATTGAGTTAGTTTGGGAGGAGCAAAATTAATGTTCCCAATAGAGGAACAGAAAGCTGCTCTTCACGTGCTCCATGAGGAAAGTGAGAGGAAGAGAGGGCAAGCGCCCTCAAAAGCTGAGACAGGTCATAGAATGGCAGGCACCACCTTGTCCCCACCAGGCCTTGACAGGCTGGATTGGACGGTGGCCGGTGGATCAGCCACTCACAAGCAGGGAAGCTCTGTGCTGCTCCTCTAGGTCGGCAGATACTTTTGAAAAAATATGTGTGCCATAAGCATCCTGTCTTAAAAACAACATTTTTATTACAAAAAAAAAGTTTATTTCCAAAATTTCAAACTTCACAGAGATTAATAAAATGCGAAACAAAAAGAAAATCCCAGGACCCCAATTCACTATGTCAAAAGGAAAAATTAAGCTGAAAGTTGAGTCACTCAAGAAACTGACTTTCCTTGAGTTCCTAGGCAGACGGCTGCAGATGAAAGACCAGCCATCTCCAAGGGTAGTTGCCCCATGTTCCCCTTACCTTATGAAAGTGCCGATTTACTGAGCACGAGAATACACAACGCACCATTCCCCTACCGGCTTCTTCTCTCTTGCAACATATGGATTCAGTAATGTAACTATACTTTCCCTCTTGCCCTTCCAGCCAGCTTTTCCCCTTTAAATACTGAAGCCTTCAAAACCAGCTTGAGCAAAAGGCACAAACCACAGATTGTTCCTGTAGTTCTGTCTTCCTTTTTGTCCTTGACATTGACAAAATCAACCGCTAAATTGATTAAGACCTGTCTCAGATACTTTTTGGTTTACAAAGGTACGAAGTGAAAATTTCATTTCAGTTCTCTCACAATCTAAGACCTGGAAGACAAGCGCTGGAAAAAAGCCCGGCAGCTGCCCCTTCAGCCTCTCCTCCTGCACATACATGAATAAAACATAGCATGGGGCAGTCTGCTGGTATACCCCTAGCATGGTATAAACATGGTCTCATGTAAATGGGCTACTCCTATAGATATTGTTTTGCAACTTGCTCTTTTCATGTGATTTACCAAAAACGTCTTTCCATGTCTTACTTTTAGGCCTATGTTATACTATTTTGACAGTTACACAATATTTCACAACATAAATATACCATAATTTTAGTTGTTTGCAATTGTTTATTACAAATATGCTACAACAAACGTCCTTGAACATGATTTTTTTTTTTTTGAGATGGAGTCTTCTGTCACTCAGACTGGAGTGCAGTGGCACAATCTCAGCTCACTGCAAACTCTGCCTCCCAAGTTCAAGTGATTCTCCTGCCTCGGCCTCCCCAGTAGCTGGGATTACAGGCAACCGCCACCACGCCTGGCTAATTTTTGTTGTAATATTAGTAGAGACAAGGTTTCATCATGTTGACCGGGCTGGTCTCGAACTCCTGACCTTGTGATCCACCCGCCTCGGCCTCCCAAAGTGCTGGGATTTCAGGTGTGAGCCACTGTGCCCGGCCTAAATAAAAGACATACATTTTAAAGTTTGGTGGAAATGATAAATTCCTTTCCTCAGAAGGTATTGATTTACATTCCCTCTGATGTATGAAGGTTCATTTCTCTACACATTCATGTTAATAATGTAAATTATCATCTTGTCTAAATTTACCAATCTGATGGTGAAAAATGGTATTTTATGGCTATGATATATATATTTTTTTGGTGACATTAGATGCTTCTCGTAGGTTTGGTATTTCTTCTGTGAGGTATTTCTTCTGAAAGCTGATCATTTATATCCTTTTCTTATTTTAAAAACTATTTTTTATTGATTAATAAGAATTATTTCTATGCCTTGACTATTAATAATTTTATATATATCGCAAAGATTTGTCATGCCTCTTCATTTTGATCCTTATCTCTTTGCCTGCACATAAATCTTACTTTTTTACGTCATCAATTGTGTTCATCTTTTCTTTCTTACTTTGGATGATATGGTATATGCAAATAGGCCTTCTATACTCAAGCTATGAAAATATCTTTCTAGGGTCAGGCATGGTGGCTCATGCCTGTAATCCCAGCACTTTGGGAGCCTGAGGCAGGCAGATCACCTGAGGTCAGGAGTTCCAGACTAGGCTGACCAACATAGAGAAACCCTGTCTCTACTAAAAATACAAAATTAGCTGGGTGTGGTGGCGCATGCCTGTAATCCCAGCTACTCAGGAGGCCGAGGCAGGAGAATCACTTGAACCTGGGAGGTGGAGGTTGCAGTGAGCTGAGACTGTACCACTGCACTGCAGCCTGGGCAACAGAGCAAGACTCCATCTCAAAAAAAAAAAAAAAAAAAGGAATATCTTTCTATATTGTCCTTTTAGCATTTACTATTAATATTTTATTTATTTGTAAATAAATAAAGAGATGGAGTCTCACTCTATTGCCCAGGCTAGAGTGCAATGGCATCATCTCGACTCACTGCAACCTCTGCCTCCTGGGTTCAAGCAATTCTCCTGCCTCAGCCTCCTGAGTAGCTGGGATTACAGGTGCCCACCACCACACCCAGCTATTTTTCGTATTTTTAGTAGAGACAGGGTTTCGCCGTGTTGGCCAGGCTGGTCTTGAGCTCCTGACCTCAGGTGACCCGCCCGCCTCGGCCTCCTAAAGTGTTGAGATTACAGGCATCAGACACCGCTCCCAGCCACCTTTTAGCATTATTATAATATTTTTGCATTTAAAATTTTAATCCAACTGTAATGCATTATTGTGGATGATGCTCATACAACCGTGACATAAATATTTGGGCTTCCTTTTACCCAGTAATAGCAAACAACTGCTTTGACGTAATTTCATTTCCTCGGCAACTTTCTAACAGATAATATCCATATTTGTACTTGGAGTTGAAAAAGAAAACAAGCACCACTTTTACAATTGTTACTCACTGTGAGCTAAAGAATTGCAGCGCTGAAACTGTGCTTTGGAAGTCTGTCAAGTTGCTCCTCTTTTCCGTGGCTTGCTCTCCCTAGGCGTCTTCTCAGGTCACATCGATCTCTGTGCCGCTGTCTCTTCCCTAGTTTCACAAATTTCTGTTCTCTTTTTCTCTCCCTGTTCCCTCTCACTTCCTTTTTTTTCTCCTAATCTCTCCTTTTTCTTAACCATCCATAATGTTAATCACTTTAAATGTTGTTGACTCATTTGTTTTGGTGGTTTAATTTTATTTCATAGCGTCTACGCTTCTTTGTTTTGAAACAAGTTTTTATTTACCTATCAGTTTCACTAGAGTTGTAAAATGTATGCCAAACATAGGATTTCGGGATTGCAAGCATTTACAGCTAATGCTCAATTTCTTTTTATTTTAATCACAAAAATGATTTTAGAACATGAAAAATGTCTTTGGAGAAACAGAAAAAAAAATCAATTTTCTAATCATTCTAAGGGTATACATTTTTCAATATTTATAATCATATAGGATAAATATTTGCATTCTGTTATTGGCTTTGAACATTTACCTATTTTCCTATGTGGCGTTTTAGAGTCAGTATACCTAAGTGGATAAAAGACTGTGTGGCTGAATTTGGCTTCTTTTTTTCAAAAAAGTGATCCTGAATGATCTACGTAGTCTCTCCGTTCCTTTTCTCTTTCACTGGGATGAGAAAACTCGTCCTTCCCAATTTTTTTGTGTGGGGATTAAAATGTGTTAAGAAAACACATGCTCATAAGAAAACACATACTCATCTGCTTAGGCAAAGGAGCACGTCAGAAGGGCTGGCTTGTGTGTGCGCTCTCTTTCTCTGTGTATGTGTACATGCTCTATGTTACTGTAAAACGTGTAAAGAGAGGCACGTGGTTAAGTTCTCGGGGTGTGGACTTCACCAGTCTCACTTCAGTTCCTTTTGCATGAAGAGCTCAGAATCAAAAGAGGAAACTAACCCCTAAGATGAGCCTTCCATGTAAAATTGTAGCCAGCTTCCTTCTGATTTTCAACATTTCTTCCAAAGGTAAGTTGATGCTTGGGTCTCCATTGTCACTGTTAGAAGCTTCTTCAGAGATCCTGAAGTAGGCATAAGGATCAAAGAAGTCCCAGCATAGCTTTTTCTGGAAGCGAATCTCAGTAATTCTTTTGCTTTTTATAGGTGCAATCTCCAAAGATGTTAGGAATGCCTTGGAAGTCTGGGGTGCTTTGGGTCAAGACATCAACTTGGACATTCCTGATTTTCAAATGAGTACTGATATTGACGATATAAAATGGGAAAAAGGTTCAGGCAAGAAAAAGATTGCACAATTCAGAAAAAAGAAGTTTACTTTTGAGGAAAAAGATGCATATAAGCTATTAGAAAATGGAACTCTGAAAATCAAGCATCTAAAGATGGATGATCAGAATACGTACAAGGTATCAATATACGATTCAGAAGGAAAAAGTGTGTTGGAAGAAACGTTTGATTTGAAGATTTTAGGTAAGTGTTCATTCCTTAAATTGCTTTATTTTAGTATGAGTGCTATTTGGCAAGTTGGAAAATAGCATTTATAATATTCCTCAGCACTGACCTCTGCCTCCAGGGGGGCTGTACAGGAAATCAGACGTGCATCTCCTGCCGCAGTGGTCCAGTGTGGGAACGGGATCCACACATCTGATAGACCCTCAAGCCTACCTGCCTACAACTCTCTCTTCAGGTGGTTACAGGAGGGTGGGGCTGGGTGAAAAACCTGGATTAACGTGGCATTAATCAGGAGGGGGACAGGTGAGCAGAGGGAAGAGGCAACTGTTCCAGTGGTTGATGACGGGACAACCTAAAAGTGGGGTGGGAAGAAGAGGCTGACTGGAGAGCAGCGGGCCTTTCACCAAGAGAGCTCATTTTAAGCCAGGGTCCCCTGAAGGAGGAGTTATATGGCAGAAGAAGGCTGGAAACAACATATTTAAGGATCAACAGCCCTTGTTTTGGATCTGCTTGTCAGAGTGATCCAAGGTGGTAGGTGAGTTTTGCTGCTATGTGTAGAAGATGCACAAGGCGTGGCTTGGGATGTCTCTGCATGTACTGGTCGGGCAGGAGTGGGTATTGAGGATGGGGTGAGGGAGACTAGCTTGAAAGCTGCTGCTGCAATCCAAGTGGAGTGAGAACCAATTAAATCAGAATTTTTTGGCTTCAATAAGTTCTAAATCTCCCTGGGGGATTCTAATGAGCAAAGTTAATCACCACTGGCCTAGACCAAAGGATGCCTGTCAAACAGGAAGAATGGGGATGAGAAGGGTCAGGCTTAGAGAAAGGATGGACAGGTGGCTTGGGCAAGGGAGAGAAGGAAGAGAAAGTGGAACCGAAATGCCGCTCAGCTTGAAAGCCCAGGGGATGCTGAGCAGGCAGTGATCATTTTCCTATGTTTAGTAGAGATGGGTTTCACCATGTTGGCCAGGCTAGTCTCGAACTCCTGGCCTCAAGTGATCCACCTACCTCGGCCTCCCAAAGCGCTGAGATCACAGGCATAAGCCATCTGAACCAGCTGAAATATTACATTATTTATATATGTGCATATAAGTAGAAAATATCTGACAAAGATATATATCAAAATATTAGTCATTGTTGACTGAGTAGCAGCATTGTGGGTAATTTTTAATCTGCTTTAAACTTTTAAAAATATTTTATCAACTTGTACAATGACTGAAGTTGAAAACCCACAGACGCTGGGCAGGGAGTGATAAGAGAGGAAAAGAGGAAGCTGCCCTTGGCTGGGGGACAAAGACATGAACCCCAGCATGAGCACCGGCCAGCCATTCCATGAGCAAAGAAGCAGTTCTCCGACTCACATGGAAAATGTTGCCAGAAGCAGGGCCCCCTCCTCCTTCCTCTCTCTCTCCAGCCCCATCTTCAGCACCTGGGCCTACCAGCAATCCCAGATATTGTCAGATGACCCACTCCAGCAATCCCAGACACCGTGAGCCCCGCTGCAGTCACAGCTTTCCATACCCTAGTCCTGCACCCTTGAATGGAGAGCACCTTGTAGAAATGCAGTGTGCCTGAGCATGGCGCTGAAGGGGGCCTCTGATTCTGGGCTCTGGAAACCATGGATCTCGGGACTCCAAACAGCACAAGTTGAGTGTCCTGTTTGGAGTGTGAGCCCTCCGAGGGGACCATGCTGGTGCTTTCACATTTGGGTCGCATTTAGCATTGCAGTGGAAATAATGGCTACCAGCTAGGGGTCAGGTGCTTGCTTACATGCTCTTATTTGAAGCTCCCAACGATGCTGAGACGTACTTGTTATTATCTTCTCTTTATGGATAAGAAAACAGAGACCTAGTGAGAAGCAGCTTGTCCAACGTCTCATTGCTTGACAGGAGCAAAGTCAGGATTCAAACTCAGAGGGCTTTTTGGCAAGGATGGTGACCTTTTCTCTTTTTCTGAATGGCTTCATTGAAATAATCCACATACTGTTCAATTTGTCCATATACTAAAATAGCCTTTATTATATTCAGAGTTTTGCAATCATCACCAAAATCAACATTTTCATTGCTCCAAAAAGAAGCCCTTCACCCTTTAGCCGAAAGACAGCGATTTGCTGCTGTGTGTGTGCACGCCAGTGTCATACAACGTCTTAATTCAACTTGCAGCTGGTCACCGTTACCAGACTTAAGGTCACCATGGCCTTGGGAAAATTCCCTGTCTGCTCTGAGTCTGATTTCCCAATGCCAACTTCAAGGGATATTCAATGTGACAATGTGGTCACAAGTGCCCTGCAGTGCCTGGGGCACAAGACCTGTTTCCTCAGTGCTAATGTCCTCCCACACCTGTTCGTCTCTCCAAACTTCTCTCTCCTTTTTTTTTTTTTTGAAAGAGAGTCTTGCACTATTGCTCAGGCTGGAGATGGGCACGATCTCAGCTCACTGCAGCCTCTGTCCCCTGGGTTCAAGCGATACTCCTGCCTCAGCCTCTCAAGTAGCTGAGGTTACAGGCATCTACCACCATGTCTGGCTGATTTTTGTATTTTTAGTAGAGACGGGGTTTCGCCATGCTGGTCAGACTGGTCTCAAACTCCTGACCTCAGGGAATTTGCCTACCTCAGCCTCCCAAAGTGTTGGGGTTAAAGGTGTGAGCCACGACACCCGGCCTTCCCAAACTTCTCAAACTTCTGTAGTTGTAACTGCCTTTCCTTCATGAGGGGGCTGCGGCTGTGGGCTGAAGAGGTAGTGGAGGGCCCCTTAGAAGCAGATGCTAGTAGAGAAGGGGTTAATCCCAGCCACTCAGAATTAAGGAGTTCTCATCCATGGAAGGCCTTAGGTTGGACCAATTCTAAGACGCTGTCTTAGTGAATATATACAGAGGTACCACTCCACAAGGCTGCCGGTCACTGTGTTGTTCATGTTAGTGAAATACAGGAACAGTCGCAGTGAGAAACTTATTCATCAAATTAAGAATGCATCCTTTAAAAAGATGGAGATATGCATTTGTTGCTGTTCATTAAGAAAAGAATTTCATAATATAATTTCACAGTAAAGGGGAAAAGGCAGACTGTAAGCTCACATAAACTCATTTTAATTTTTAAAATATTACATATATATGGGGAGGGGTCTCTCTTTGTCATCCAGTCTAGAGTGCAGCGGCATAATCTTGGCTCACTGCAGCCTCCACCTCCTGGGTTCAAGTGATTCCCATGCCTCAGCTTCCTGAGTAGTTGGGATTACAGGCGTGTGCCAACACACCTGATTCATTTTTGTATTTTTAGTAGAGATGAATTTCTCCATGTTGGCCAGGTTAGTCTCAAACTCCTGACCTCAAGTGATCCGCCCACCTCAGCCTCCCAAAGTGCTGGGATTACAAATGTCAGCCACCTCACCCCACTAAAATATCATATAATTTATGTATGTACATATAAATAGAAAATATCTGATACAGATATAGGTGAAAATGTTATTCATTATTGACTTTGAGTAATGGCATTGTGGGTAATTTTTAATCTACTTTAAACTTTTGAAAATATTTTATCAACTTGTACAATGATTGGATGTTATTGTTATAAGCAGAAAAAGAATATTTCCATTTTGAAGAGATAGGTAAACTCCGTGACGCCACCCCTAGACTATGTACTAACTCTGCTGCTGAATGTTGATACTTGCCATTTTCTTTCTTCTGGGTAACACAGAATCTTGGGATGAGAAGAAAACTTTTATTTAATTTCTGCATGCCTATATATAGTGAGACAGAAATGAAGTTTGGCTGGGATTGTCCATGGGGAAGATCAGAGTGGGAGGGAATCATTGGAAAATAAGCTGTCCATCTGTATTACGAACAGAGAGAAACTGAGAGGGAAAAGTGGCAAGTCTGGGGAAACAAAGTAAAGAATAAGAAAAAGAACAGAAGAGGAGGAAAAGAAGGTCACACAGCTAGGAAGCGATGGGGCTAGGACGTGGACCTGAGCCGTCTAACACCAAGGCTAGGCATTTTACTTTAATGGTGCAGTCTTTAAATTTTAGCATGTCGGAAGAGGAGAGGCAAGAAGTTTGTGATTATTGAATGCATGAGCGACCACTCCTAATGTCACTGCCTGACATTTGCCCAGAGCTTTGCCACATGTTGCCTCTTTTCTGACAGGCGGGGGCATGCTTTTCTATCCTTTTCTGATGCTCTGAGGAGGGTCAGCGTAGACCCAGTGAGCAGCTGAGCAGCTCTGGGCTGGGAAAAGGTGGAACCAAGTGTCTGGTTCCCAGGCAGGTGCTCTTTTTTCCCCAGAGCTTTGAGGTCCTTGGACACTCATACACCCACAGGTACCTACCTGGCCCTCTGCTCCGGGAACTTGATGGGGGCAGAGGTAACCAAGGTCCCTGGCCACATGTCAGTGTGACAGTTCCTTTAGGATGGGGTCCCTGGCTACTTTAAAAGCATTGCCCTCCTCAAACTCCAGGGACAGCTTCTTACCCGTACTCCCAAGCCCTAACTGCCGTGTTTTAGTTGGTGCCTCAAGTCCACCCACGGAACCTCTCAAAGCCTTGAGCATTTTGCCTGTAAATGGGAAGAAGAACATCAGCCTTTCTGCTAGGAGGTGCTATCAATATGTGAAAGCATTTTAAGGTACAAGACAGCACATAAACATTACATGTGCTACACTA
This sequence comes from Cebus imitator, assembly GCF_001604975.1. Lineage (NCBI taxonomy): Eukaryota > Metazoa > Chordata > Mammalia > Primates > Cebidae > Cebus > Cebus imitator. The sequence goes on along the minus strand of NW_016107347.1, from coordinate 3,018,559 downwards.
TTTTGTGGCATAATGTATCTATGGACTTCATCAGAAATCATTTTTTTTCTGAATGCTCTTTGTAAATAAAATAAAATTTGCAAAAGTTGCTAGAGGTCTTTGAAATTGTTCCCTTGTCCCTAACTGACTCCATCCCCCACTGTATAAATAGATATGCTTATTAAAATCAGCAAATTGTCTAACTTGAACTGGATCTTTATTTTCTTTTCAGAGAGAGTCTCAAAACCAGTTATCTCCTGGACTTGTGTCAACAAAATCCTGACCTGTAAGGTAATGAATGGAACCGACCCTGAATTAAACCTGTATCAAAATGGGAGCAATCTCTCAAAAGGTTCTCAGAGGGTCATCACATACAAGTGGACCCCCAGGCTGAGTAGGAAATTCAACTGCACAGCAAGCAACAAAGTCAGCGAGGAATACCGTGTGGTGGATGTCAGCTGTCCAGGTGCGTGACGGGTGCCGGTCAGGCCCTTGGTAGGCAGAGGCACACGGCTCCAGGTCACAGGTGCTCCTGCTGGGAGGCAGCCTTGGCTCAGGATGAGGCGTAAAAACATCTTCCTGCAAATCTTCAAGGGAAGCCTCAGGGGAGGTGGTGTTCTATGGGTACCCATCCTGGGAGTCCTCCCACTGAATACAATTTGACAACAAGCAATTTTAAAGATCCTCTTCTGGGAGAAAGAATTGCAAAATGGAAGAAGAAGGAGCTATAGAGAGTATGTCAGGCAAAGCCCCGTTTTCCAGAGAGGGGAACTGACTTGGCCAGGGTCCCTCGGCTAGTCAGTTACATGATTCCAACCACCCCCTTAAAGATGGTCAGTGGTCAGTGCCTCCTATCAGGAGTAAAGGGAGGAAGAATGCAGAAAACCTGGGAGGTAGGGGCACGGGGGAATGGAGCCCTCGAGGCCAAAGAAGACTGTGGATACAGTCCTGGCACACCGCAGGACAGTAAGGCTTGGGGACTAGCTCCAGAAAGTCTCAAAGCTCCAAGAACACAATGGATCCCCAGTGTCCCAGCTTGACATGACCGCCAGAAGTAATTCTGAGAGGTGACCTGCTATAGTGCCCAAGCTCTCACCTGGGAGCAGAGGTCTGGACTTCTAGTTTGGGTCTGCCCAAATTTAGCCAGAGGACCTTGACAGAGTTTTTTCCCCTCTCTAGGCTTCAGTTCCCTGGCCCACGAAGAAAATAAGCTCCATGTTCACAGACTATCTATCAGATGAGTAGGCACTTGGATCCACTTCCAAGTTCATTCATGTGGGCCATTGGGCTGCCTCACAATATGGCAGCTAGCTTCCTTCGGAGCACTCTAAAAAAGAGCAGGAATAAGTGCTCAGGACAAAAGCCATGGTCTTTTTATAACTTAATCTCAGGAGTAATATCCCAATCATGTCTGCTGTTTTCTTTTCATTAGAAGCAAGTTAGTAAGTCGAGCCCACATTCAGAGGGGATTGTACATAGGTGAGAATACCAGGAAGCAGGGGTCATTGAAGGCATTCGAGAGTCTGCCAATCACCAACTTGACCAGCATTACTTCACCCCCTGTTTTCCCACCAGTCATGCCCCCACATCCCCCCATCACTAAGGCACAGTGAGTTAAGTTGCCTCTCCTTGATTTCACAACTTTTTTTTCCCTTTCAAGAAGCCTCCCGCCTTTTTTTTTTGAGACAGGGTTTTGCTCTGTTGCTCAGGCTGGAGTGCAGTAGTGTGATCGTAGCTCACTGCAGCCTCGACCTCCCAGGCTCAAGCAATCCTCTCACCTCAGCTTCCCCAGTAGCTGAGGCTACAGGTGTATGCCACCACACCCAGCTAATTTTTAAATCTTTTGTAGATAAGGTTTCACTATGTTGCCCAGGCTGGTCTCGAACTCCTGTGCTGAAACTATCCTCCAACCTCAGCCCCCCAAAGTGCTGGGATTATAGGCATGAGTCGCTGCAGTGGCCTCGGGATATCTTTGTTTAGAGTTGCCAGACATAGCAAATAAAATTACAGTCTAAGTATGTTTCAAATATTGCTTGGCACATAAGCTAGAAATCATTCATTGTTTATCTGAAATTCAAATTTAAGTGGGTGTTTTGCATTTTATCTGGAAACTCTACTTTTCATGTTTATTTTAACTGGAGCCCACGTGTATAAAAACGTGTGTGTATTAGGGATGGGAGGAGGGAGAGAGGGAGGACCTTGGGAGCAGCCAAGGTTTGAAGGCGGAACACGTCCCGTATCCTGTGGTGCAGAGCAGCAGCTGGTTGGGAGAAGGACCACTAAGGAGATGGGAAGAATACCTGGGGAGAGATCGGGGTGGAGGGGCTGCTCTTAAAGGCCCCAAAAGGGGTTTGGACATTTTATTCTAAAGGGAGCACTTATCAGACTAGAACAATTTGGCTCAGATCAGGTGAGTGTTTACATACTTAAAACCAAAATACTAGGAGGAAGGAACAGATTCAGATGCATAAAAATACTTTATCACATAAACTCGTGGACATGTGATCACCAAGAGAAACTGTAGGAAGACAGTATGCCTGGGTTTAGGCACTGCGAGGACGTATTTTTGACTGACAGTGCCACAGCTGCTTCTGAAACATGAGAAACGTTCCCCACCAAGAGCACCACCAGGTGTTTGTCCAAGAGTACCCTGGACAAATGAGAACAGGCTGTGTAGGGCATTGCCTACATTCCTGCATATGCCCAAGATAAAGTTGTGGCCACCCTACCCAACGACTCAGAGAGATGATGGAACTGGTGGCTTCGTGACTTAGCCATGTGCTTCCCAAAGCATTTCAGGCCTGCCCGGCCCCACCCTGGGTCAGATCTGAGAAGTTCTCAAGCTCAGCAGGAAGTGGCCTCTGGTATCTCCTGCCCCTCCTCCAAGCCAGCAGGGCCGAAAGGGCCCTGAATCCTTTATTAACCCAATTTCAATGGTTTAAGATTATGCCTCCTTCTCTGGTGGAGGCCTCTTCATCAGTAGAACTTAGAGAGGTTGTGTAACTGACTGGCAAAGAATGGGTCAGAGAGAGACTCGAGGAAAGAAAGCCAAGATGAACATGCCACCGCAGTTTGATGATCTGCTAAACTTGGTTTCTGAGCCTCTGGCTTGCTCCTCGGGGCCCATCCTGGGCTTCATCTATGACAGCGTCTCCCTAGGATTATTTCTTTTTTTGCCTGGAGAAGCATTTCTTTTGTGATGCTGGGCCAAGTTCCAGTTTGCTCTTCAGATGACCGTGTCCGCTGACCCCAGCCCCACTGCCGCTTCTCTAACTGCTATTGACGCACAAAGGGCAGACAGCCCAGCACCCCTCCTGGGAAACAGCTCCCAGCAACACCAGTGCAAAGAACACTAGTAAGAGGAAGACCTCGCATGTGTATTGTTTTACAGTTTACAAAGCACTTTCACATCCTTTATCTGATTGACTTCCAACAGCCAGCTGTGATGTAGGTTTCATTTTTCTCCACTTTACAAAGAAGGAAAGAGGCTCAGAGAGGTGAAGGAACTCTCCAAAGTTCACACAGCTCTTGCCTAGAAAAGCCTGCACCAAACCCATTTCCCTTAACATTGAAGTCATTGTTTTCCTCATTGCATGACAGCGACCGAAGGTCTGGCAACTGACGACTAAATCTGCCGCTGTTACTAACACGCTGTGCACCCGGGTTTCTTCTATGGCTCCAGGGAAACTCTGCAATGTGGTGCTGGCCGTGAGATCAGAGTGCGGGGCTGGACAAGGGAAATATTTACGCTGAGTGTTTGGAAACTGCCTGGTTGAGAGGGTGAGAAAGAATCACGGTACAGGAAGGGAGCCAGGGATGAGAGCAGGATCAGCAGTACAGAAACACCGAGACAAGGGGCTGCTTAAGGGGACTGCACAGGAACAGGTATCACGTGGCTTCGGGCAACTCATCCTCCCTCTCGGGGCCTCATCTTTGAAATTAGAGGTTGCACTAGAGTATCTCTAAGATCCTCAGATCTAAAACTCCGTGATGTTCTCCATGACGGGGCAGTGGGCAGGCCTTGGTGTGTGAATAGCGTAGTTCTAGTTCCCGAGACAGTTTCCCAAGGAGCCTGCAGAGGGAGTTTCCCCAGGACCTTGGGCCCTTCCAGCGCTAACACCACTCACCACCCTCTGTGAGCATGGGAGCTATGGGGTGAAAGGTCCCACCGAGCTCCTTTATCTGCTTGATGCAGGAGGCGGCATCCTTGGCCAGAGCAATGGCCTCTCTGTCTGAACCCCTCCCGGTCATCCCATGTCTCTTCCTCTTGCAGAAAAACGTCTGGACATCTATCTCATCGTCGGCATTTGCGGAGGAGGCAGCCTCTTGATGGTCTTTGTGGCACTGCTCGTTTTCTACATCAGCAAAAGGAAAAAGCAGAGCAGGCGGAGAAATGGTAAGCTCCCCCTCTTTTGTCCCACCGCAGGCCCCAGCAAAATCCCCAGGAAACAGCTCATGGGGATGACACCTTGAATCTGCAGAGAAAATAATGGAAATAGGTAGTTTCGGAATGTCAGCGTTGTAGCCAGCGGTTATAGCTTGTGTCATTTTGTGGTTAGCTTGATTTTTGAAAAACAGATTCTTAGTAGTGACAATGTGGCAGCTTTGAGACACTGAATCCAGTTGGCCTCACTGGAATCCACCACCGAGGCCCACTTGGTGACAGGCTAGTGTCAACATCTTTTGAATGAGCCACACTTCTCTGCATAGATAGGTAGAAAGGTCAGCTCCAAAACACTGTTTCCAGGAATAAATGTCCTGTCTATGGGTGGCCCAAGGTGAGTTCAGGACCAAGCTCCTAGAAACACAGGGAAAATCATTCAGGTCATCTGGTACTCTCAGGAAAACAGCTATTCTAAAGCAAGGTGACTTGTCCCCTTTGCTAATTCTCTGTTCGAGGGATGTGTTAGGGTTGAGAGTGTTTCTCCTCGGATCAGGCCTGTCTGACAACCTATCAGCAATGAAAAGTTCATGCTCACAAGTGGGGAGCTGGCTCAGGGAGCATCCAGGCCACCCGAGGCAGAAAACTCCAGATAATGGCAAACCCGGGGTCACTGTGGGGGCACAGGTGGGGGTGTCAGCCATTGGCAGGACTTGCAGCCAGGGGAGCAGGGCCTGGGGTTCTCTGCAATTCACATTCACAGCAGAGCTTGGTCTCCCCTAGAACCAGCAGGCACAGCCACACCAGCTGCTTCCAGCACTGCCCAGGGAGCTGGTCAGAACCTCCCCAGCCCACCGTGGCCTGGGGCCATGTGTCCTCTGGATTTGGCTTCCTCACCTCAAACTTCTTCCTCAGTTCTCCTTCTGCCTCTCCTTCAGGCTGCGGTCCCTCAGCCCCATGTCCCATCATGCCACCGCCCCCAGCCCAGGCCCCGAAACATCTTCCTGGACCTAGCCCCATTCTTTCCACACCACGTCCCACACTCTCCACCACAGTGCAGGGGAATCGCCGGCAGGGCCCCTGGGCACGTCCGGCTTGTCCTCCTCTGTGCCCAGCTCTGGCTGTTCTCCATGTTGCTCTCCAGCAAACACCCCTTCTCCATTGCCCAATGGTCAGAGACCACATCTTCTTCCAAGGGGAACCTCACATGTCACTCCAGAGCAAGGCAATCTCTGCCATCACCAGGCTGAGAGACCAACATGATGGTTAGTTCATGCAGATAAAGAAGACATTCGTCTCTGTGTTTTGCATCCATTGGTGCATCCAGCTTTGAGAGTGATCTTAGGAGAGAGATAAAGACACAGATGAGGAAGCTCAAGTTCAATTATTCACCTTAAATCCTATGGCCAGAAGGCTGAGTCAGGCCTAGGCTGAGGCCAGGAGCCCCCAGCCCAGAATTTCAGGAAGATGACCTGCCTTTTCACAACCCTGAAAGTGGGTGTCTTCTTAAACTTCGTGCCCATCAGCCTCGCTTGCCTCAACCCAGTCCCATCTTGGGTTGAGTAACCAGGAAATGCAAATGAGGGAGAAGGATAATGAGCCTGGAGGAATTCCTGGGAGTGCACGTTTAGGTGCCAGCTGCAGCTGCTGGGGTGGGCAGGCTGAGGACCCACCGTCCTGCTCGAACCAGGCAGGGTACAAAGAGTCATAGCCAGCTTTGTCTGTCCAACCCTGCCTGTGGTCTCAGCCACATGGCTACAACCCATTCCTCCTACCAGAACCCATATGCCTCTGTCTACACTTTCTGGAGGCCCTGGGCTCTTCACGGAACTGACATTGTGATTTTCCGTTCTTGTTCGCCTCTTACTTGATTTTAGGCTTCCTGAGGACAATTTGTGTCTGAGTCACAATGACACTCAACACTTAGAAGATGAGGAATGAATGTTGGAAGGACAAATGAACAAAATGGTGGGAGGGCCAGGTGTGGTGGCTCACACCCATAACCTCAGCACTTTAGGAGGCCGAGGCAAGAGGATCATTTGAGCTCAGGAGTTTGGGACCAGCCTGGGCAATATAGTGAGACCTCATCTCTACTTAAAAAAAAAAAAAAAATTAGGCAGGTGTGATGGCGCATGCCTGTAGTCCCAGCTACTCAGGAAGCTGAGGTGGGAGAATCATTTCAGCCCAGAGGTCGAGAATGCAGTGAGATATGATCACATCACTGCACTCCAGTCTGGGCAACAGAGCAAGACCCTGTCTCAAAACAAAACACAACAAACAAAAAACAAAAATGGTAAATGGTGGGTGAACAGAGTAGTAAACCACTGGCCAGTGCAAGCTTACCACCTAGATGAGGAAGGGCCACCCACTCTCCATAGTTCAGAACTGGGGTCGGGGTCAGAGTCCTCTCCAGCCTCCTTGACATAACCTAAGTGACTGCAGGGCACGGAAGATGACGTAAAGGATGTGTTTTGTCCTTTCCTCTTTGTGCTTAGAGCACATGAGCCACTGAAGTATCAAAATCATATTGCCTGACTTTGACTCTGTACTCAAAGCCATCTGATGCTCACATTTCCTGTAGTCAGAGGAGGCCATCTGGTTTGGATCAACATCCGGAAGTTAGAGGGTGATGCTTAGAGAGGGCCTGTGCTTCCCCAGCCACGCATCTCCATAAAGATGGAGGAGGCCATTATTTCACCCCCGGGAGAAACTTCTCTTCCTACCTCCCTATGGAGCCGCTGCAAAGATGGCTTTGGGTGCAGGGACTGAAATACCTAACTTACAGCCTAAACAAGTCCAGAGGGGCCGGCAGGGCACTCCAGGCCTCTAGCAGCTGGGTACGCTCACAGATTCCCTGTGATTTTAAGAGTACAGGAAAAACTACATTGTGACTGGTTGTGGGCCTGCCTTCACAGACTTAAGTCATACAAAGCAGAAGATCCTGAAGGGTGAGGACAGGAGGAATTCTTTCCCTCCTAAGGCCAAGAGGACAGGTCATGGATTTCTGAGGAGCTAGCACATTTCTACAGACAAAAGGTCCCTTGCATGTATTCCAACTTCTTGCCAGAAGGTGGGTTGCATGACAGTAGAATTTGGGAAAGGCAGATCTAACACAGAAATGCCTCAGAAGGAATGTAGTTGCTAATATCCGCCATGACTGCACGTATCCCCTTCCCATGCCCTCTAACCACAGGGTTCTTGCTCTCAGGGAACAGTATCCAGGTCAGCACAGAGGCAGGGTTCCAGGTCTGAGTGCTCTCTCTGATCACGGGAGCCCCAGGCACAAAGCCCTCCACCCATGTGTCTTCTTCCTGCTGGTTCCTTGAGTTCTCTGAAGTCCTGGGCTCTCACTCTACCTTGTGGTGAGCACCTCTTTCTTTCCTACAAGCTTCAGAGTTCTCAGAGAGTAGGGGCAACTTCTGCTTCCTCATTGCATCCCCCAAAGCCGCTAGCATGGCACCTTGTACAGAAAGACACTCAATATTTCCACTGATTTCACCTGGCCAAGATGAACTCTATTGAGGTTTTGTTGTTGCAGATGAGGAGCTGGAGATAAGAGCGCACAGAGTCGCTAATGAAGAAAGGAGCCGGAAGCCCCACCAAATTCCAGCCTCAACCCCTCAAAATCCAGCAGCTTCCCAACATCCTCCTCCACCACCTGGCCATCGTTCCCAGGCACCTAGTCATCGTCCCCTGCCTCCTGGACACCGTGTTCAGCACCAGCCTCAGAAGAGGCCTCCTGCTCCGTCGGGCACACAAGTTCACCAGCAGAAGGGCCCACCTCTCCCCAGACCTCGAGTTCAGCCAAAACCTCCCCATGGGGCAGCAGAAAACTCAGTGTCCCCTTCCTCTAATTAAAAAAGATAGAAACTGTCTTTTCCAATAAAAAGCACTGTGGATTTCTGCACTTCCGATCGTGTTTTCTACGTGCAGAACATGGTCGCCTCCCGAGGCTGTGGGCCACACCCATCTCTGCATCTTCGAACTCAGCCATGTGGCCAACTTCTAGAGTCTTTGGTCTCCTCAGAGAGCTCCATCATACCAGTAAGGAGAAGCAATAAAAGTGTCATTGTGAGAATGGTAGATGACCGAGCACAGAAATCTTAGAGATGTCTTGTCCCCTCTCAGGTCATGTGCAGATGAGATCAGTCAAGTGATTGCTGTGTCTGGGTCTCGCTACAAGCAGTCTATCTGCTTGAGAGACTGTGGACTTTCTTATGTGCCCCGGCGGACACTTGCCCACTGTCCTGTGAGTAAAAGTGAAATAAAAGCTTTGATTAGACCCGCATCTGCTCATTGTGTGAGGCAGCCCAGTATCGAGGAGAGGAAGCTGCTGAATCAGAAAGAGCCTCTCTGGTGTGACAGCAGGATCAAATTCAACCAACTTAATCCAGCTGAGACCTCCTTAGTCCTCATTGGAATGACCAGAACGTTCTCCCTAGGTCTCAACTGCAAAGCCAGGTCCAGAAACCTATTTGTAGATTCCCAGAATGAATTGAGGCCTCCATGCACAAACATTAACAGGAGTCACCAGAAAATTTAACCTTTTGGGTCTTACTTCCTTGACTGTTCAGCCATGGTCGTAATGATCTGTACTGTCATCCTTGAAAACAGGGGAATCTATGGATGCTGGAGGTGTCATGAACTCATCAGATGACATACAAAAGGACAGGCTAAGAGACAACTCGGTTGAATCAAATCTTGATGTCTTAAATGACTGTAATTAAAAGGTCAGACCCCAACCCCACCTAGCAGTCATGCTAGCTGTAGTTTGGGGGAAGTGGGGAGAAAAAAATAGTTTTCAGTTAGAGTTCTAAAACAATAGGTGGTGAGAAGTCAACTGCTTTGAAATGTTGGTGCCATGTCTGTGGTCCTGTCTGCCCGCCTTCTCCTTGCCTTCTCAGACTTTCTAGACCTTGTTAAGCTCTGGCAGGAAGCTCTGAGGTCTAAACCACAAAAACTAAACATATTCAGGACTTCCTGTGACAGTTCACTGAGGATTGAACTACTTTTTCCTCTGATTTTGGGAGGCTGTTATTGTTCCAGCACCCAGAGTTAATTGCTAAGGGCAAGGATGAATGAAACCTCGTAACCTTCCAAAATTCGAAACACAAAATCCAGCTAGGTAGCGATCACCACAAGATCTACCCAGTAGAGAGATGAGGGTTCTGGTCATGCGTGTTGGTTCGTACCTGTAATCCTAACACTTTGGGAGGCCAAGGCAGGTGGATTACCTGAGGTCAGGAGTTCAAGACCAGCCTGGCCAACATGGTGAAACCCCGTATCTACTTAAAAAAAAAAAATTAGCCAGGCACGGTGGTATGTGCCTATAATCCCAGCTACTCAGGAGGCTGAGTCAGGAGAATAGCTTGAACCCAGGGGGCAAAGGTTGCAGTGAACTGAGATTGCGTCACTTCACTCTGGCCTGGGCGAAAGAGAATAACTCTGTCTAAAAATGACACCCATGAGCAATTTCATTGGCTATCTTGCCACAGTAGTTCATATGCCGTTCCCCTAAGAAAACCTTCCCTGGTCTATCCAGCCCTGGGCTCTGCCTTTCTTCTGAAGTCCTGTGGCATTACATATGGTACAAAATACATACATCCCATTCAGTCCTTCATCGTTCATACCTTCAACAAACATTTCTTGAACTTCTGCTACGTGTCAGGCTCTGTGCTAGGCACTAGGAAAGCAGAGGTGTACAATTGCATCTCTGCTTTCAAGGAGCTCACTACCTAGTAGATGAAGAGCAGACCAACCATGGGACAAATATAAACAGTGTGAAAATATAGGTCAGAGGCAAGTGCATGAACCTGGAGGAAGGACTTTGAACCCAGGCTGAGTGGTGGGACTGGGGTGACAAAGAGGGCTTCCTGGAGGAGGGACGTTTGGGTTAAGTTGTAATAGGTTAATCGAATGGATGAAGAAGAGGTACAGAATTACCCATGTAGAGGAAACAGCATGAGCAAGGCTCATTTGGTTTCCTGTTTACATAAACATATGGTTTCTTTTTCAGCTACTGTATTTAACTGATTCAAAGATGTCATTGATTTTAAGTGGCACCATTCTTTTTACATAGCACTAAGAAAGAAAGAAAACTTCTCAGTTGCATTATAACAAATACTAAGATACAGTCCGTTTTTAGTCACAATCCCATTCCTGAGATGTTAAAATGGGGAAAAAAATGTGCATTTTGAAATTACTGAAATGCATGGTAAAGAAGCTTTTTGAGTACAATGACCATGTCTCGATGTCATACCCAGCACCTTTATTGAAGCTGTCACTAGCCAATTGATTCAATGCGTGAGCACAGTCCTGCTGAAAGGAAGGGAAGTGAACATACACGACATTCTTGTCCTCCTTACCTAGGGAGGGTAAGATGGATTCTCTGCCCTGCTGGAAACTCCACCATTAGGTGAGAAACATGAACCTTGCTTAAGATTTGTGCTGCTGTCACCCACCTGTCTGACACTGTGTGAAGTCCCACTGAACTTGTCCCAGAGCATGGACATTCTGAGAAGTGGTCAGGCCAGCTGCATAGGAATAGCTTATAGAGCTTGTGGGGGAAAAAAAAAAAAAAAAAGGCTGACAATTCTGTAAGTTAGGTTGGGGGGTCAAATATATATATATTTTTTAACAATCTTTCCAGCTGATTCCGAAGGGCATTCAAGTTGTAGGCAACCTTGGAGACTGTAGATAATGCAGTATTGTAAGAAAAATCATCAGCTTTAGCCCGGTTAACTATTCCTCCACAAGGAAATCTCCAGTATGAGAAGGCCAGCCATGTTGGAAAAAATATCCACACAGATTAAGGTACTGGAACACCCTAGAGGGTTGTATGAAGATAGAAAATTTAGAGGTTTCTGATCGCCTATCTGTCCACCCTAAATAGTAGTCTAATCCTCGCAGCTGGAGCAGCTTAGCTCCAAAAGCGTCTCAACTGAAAACTGGCAATTTCATCTCAGTCCTCCTGCTCCTCGTCCTCTGTTCATTTGCTACTGTTAGGCTTCTTACCCATGCTCAGTGGGTTGCAGTTACTCAGACTCAAGTTCACCAATAAACTTGCCACCTCAGGACCATTGTACACGCTGTTCCTACCACACATGCTGTTCCCACTGCCCACACTTTTCACCTGGCTCTTCACCTGTCCACATTCTTCTTTCAGAGCTCAGACAGAACGTCATTTCCCGGGAGAGACCTTTCCTAACTCTTGAACTCCACTGTCATGTGAATCTTGTGTGAGATCGTCTCTGTGTCTAGTTCTGTGCCCATGAAGTTCAATGCAGTAGAAGACCCACAGGTATCGAAGCCAGGAAGTTCTGACTCTCTCTCTCACTGGCTTTGTAAGCTTGAGTAATTTATTCGGCTTCCGTGAAAACTGATTTTCCCATCTGCTAAATGAGGATAACACCTCACAAGTTTAGAGTGAGGACTAAATGGAAATGATGTATGTCATGTAACTAATAGATCCTTGTGTACAGAATGCATCTGAAAACTGTGAGCTTTATTTCTTGCATGATACTCAAGAAGGAATATCACGGATAGCACATATAAATGGACTATTGGAAAGAGACACGGCCCATTATAAATTGATAAGTAAGCACTCTGTAAGGTGACTTAGTCTGCTATGAGTATGATTCATCCGAGTCAGTTTCCTAACTTTGGCTCAAATGGAACAAATGGATGATAAAATCCTGTACCAGAGGCATTTAAAGCTAAAGAACAGATCAGTGAGACTAACTCGCAAAGTCTAGATTGAGTCACCAGCCTTCTGTCACCTCCCTGGCCTCATAAGCAGGGTTTTCCTGAAAACAATATCAGGACCTTATTTCACAAAGCATCCTGCTAGTTTATTTACAGTAACACAGAGCAAAAGGATGAGGGAACAGGGGAAAATGCTGGTCTTTTTTTTTTTTTGAGACGGAGTTTCGCTCTTGTTACCCAGGCTGGAGTGCAATGGCGCGATCTCGGCTCACTGCAACCTCCACCTCCTGGGTTCAGGCAATTCTCCTGCCTCAGCCTCCTGAGTAGCTGGGATTACAGGCACGTGCCACCATGCCCAGCTGATTTTTTGTATTTTTAGTAGAGACGGGGTTTCACCATGTTGACCAGGATGGTCTCGATCTCTTGACCTCGTGATCCACCCGCCTCGGCCTCCCAAAGTGCTGGGATTACAGGCTTGAGCCACCGCGCCTGGCCTAATGCTGGTCTTTTTAATTGCCTACCGGACAATGACATGACAAAAAAGAAACTACAGACCAACATCTCTTACAGATACAGATGCAAAAATTTCCAAAAAATATTAGCAAATCAAATTTGACAATCTATAAAAAGAACTATACATTACAACCAAGCGGGATTAATCTCAGGTATGCAAGGCTGGTTCAACATTTGTAAATCAATTGGTATAATCTATCACATCCAAGAGCTAATGAAGAAAAATCACATGATCATATAAGTAGACACAAAAAACAAACTTGACAAAATCCACACTTGTTTATTAAAAAATTTTTTTTGGTAGCTAGGAACAGAGGGAAACTTCCTCAACTTGATTAGAAAAATCTACAAAAAAGACCTGCACCTAACATTTTGCTTAACAATGAGAAACTCTAAACTTCCTGGTAAAATCAGGAATCAGGATCTCTTCTCACCACTGTTTTTCAAAATCATATTAGAAATCTTAGCTAATGCAATAAGAGAAGAAAAGGAAATAAAAGGTATGCAGGTTGGGAAGAAATGAAACTATATTCGTAGATGACATGATCATCTGTGTAAAAAATCTAAAAGAATCCACACAAAAAAATACTGGAACTAATAAGGGATTATATTAATAGCAAGATTGTATTAATTAATTTTTACAAGGTTAATATTAAAAAGTTCATCAGTTTCCTATATACCAGCAATGAACAAGTGCAATTTGAAATTAAAGGCATAATGCCATTTACATTAGCACTCAAAAAATGAAATACTTATGTATAGACTTACATGAAGAAAACTACAAAACTCTAATGAACAAAATTAAAGAAGAACCAAATCAGTGGAGAGGTATTTCATGTTCACGGGTAGAAAGACTCAATATTGCCAAGATGTTAGTTCTTCCCGACTCAATCTATAGATTCAGCGTAATTCTGGTCAAAATCCCAGCAAGTTGGGCGGGGTGCAGTGCTTCATACCTGCAATCCCAGCATTTTGGGAAGCTGAAGTGGGCAGATCACTTGAGGTCAGGAGTTTGAGATCAGCCTAGCCAGCACGGTGAAACCCCATCACTACAAAAAATTAGCTGGGCGTGGTGGCACGCACCTGTAATCCCAGGTACTTGGGAGGCTGAGGCAGGAGAATCACTGGAACCTGAGAAGCAGACATTGCAGTGAGCAAAGATGCACCACTGAATTCCAGCCTGGGAGATAGAGCGAGACTCCATCAAAAAAAAAAAAAAAATCCCCGCAAATTATTTTGTAGATATTAAAGTGATTCTCAAGTTTTTATGGAGAGGCAAAAGTCCCAGAATAGCCAACATAATATTGAAGGAGAACAAAATTGGAGAGCGAAACTACCCCACTTCAAGATGTACTATAAAGCTACAGTAGTCAAGATAGTGTGGTACTGGCAGAAGAGACAAGCAGATTACATGGAACAGAATGGAGAGCCAGAAAGAGACTCATATAAATTTCATCATCTAATCCAAGCTTGTCCAACCCTCAGCCCATGGGCAGCATGTAGCCCAGGATGACTTTGAACAGGGTCTGACGCAAATTCGTCAACTTTCTTAAAACATTATGAGATTTTTTTGCAATTTATTTTTCTTTGTGCTCATCAGCTCTTGTTAGTGTATTCTATGTGTGGCCCAATTCTTCTTCTTCTAGTGTGACCCAGGGAAGCCAAAGGATTGGATACCCCTGATTTGAAAAAGGAGCAAAGGCCATAAAATGGAGAAAGAATGGTCTCTTCAACAAATAGTGCTGGAACAACTGGGCATCCACATACACGAAAAGAAAAATGAATCTAGACACAGATTTAACAGCCTTCATAAAAATTAATTCAAATTAATTACAGGCCTAAATTTGGGGGCAGGGGACCTAATTTCTTTATTTTAAGGAAGGGTACAAGTCACAGAACTCACATAAATGTTTTGGTGTAACTTACAGAAAAGGTAAAGGAAACCCCAATACGCAGGCCCCGCTTTGGTGGCGAGGTCACCCCACGGCTGTGGGAAATGAGCCTCTCTTTATCCGTCTCTCCCACAGACCCTGCCAGGCCGGATTCCTGCTCAAGTTGGTCGCGTGCTCACCCAGTTCTTGGATGGATTTCACCAGCTCATTCAGGTTATGTGTCTCAAGGAGGTGACACAAGCGGGCGGTTTTATGCAGTTCCAGGAGTGACCGGTTCACGTTTTTCCCGTGCGAGGCGCACTCCATCTCGATCAGCCGGCTCTCCGCCTGGTGTCTTGACTCCTGAAGGAACACTCCGCCCCCGTTGGTTCTGCAGCTCCATCAGCTTCTCGGCCTGCTCCCTCTCATGAGATGAGTGACGACCTAAGTGTTTGGCAAAGTTCTTCAAGGCTACCTTACGGCGGTGAAAGCAGTAAGATGTGGGATGTTGGTGCTCCAGGTTGACCGGGGGTTTCTGGGCGGTCCCAGCGCACAGTGGGGAGGTGGAAGCGCTGGATCTGAGCTCCCAGCCTCCGGGGCGCGGGAAGAGCGCAGGTTCCCACCGAGCGCAGGTGAAGCAGGAAACCGCGGTGACTCCAGGCCAAGAAGGCCTCCAGGCCTAATTATTAGATGCAAAACTATAAAATGCCTAGAAGATAACATAGGAGAAAATCTGGAGGACCTTGGGCTTGCCAGTGACTTTTCAGATGCAACATCAAAGGCAAGATCCATGAAAGAAAAACTTAGTAAGCTAGACTTCATTAAGGTTCAAATTTTCTTGGGCAGAGGCAGTGGGTCACGCCTGTAATCCCAGCACTTTGGGAGGTCAAGGTGGGAAGATCACTTGAGCCTAGGAGTTTGATACCATCCCGTGCTATACAGTGAGACCCTGTCTCTATACAAATTTTCTTTAAAAACTAGCCCAGCAGGATGACCTGCACCTAAAGTCCCAGCTACTAAGGAGGCTATGTAGAACCATCTTAGCTAGGGAGGCAGCGGTTGCCATGAGCTGTGATCATGCCACTGCACTCCAGCCTGGGTGACAGAGCAAGACCTTGTCTCAAAAATAAATAAAATTAAATTAAATTAACATTTTTTGCTCTGTGAAAGACAATCAAGAGAATAAAAAGACAAGCCACAGGCTGTGAGAAAATATTTGCAAAAAACATGTCAGCTAAAGGATTATTATTCAAAATATACAAAGAACTCTTAAAGCTCAACAATAAGAAAACAAGCAACCGTATTAAAAACGAGCCAAGCAAAGACCTGGAACCAACCCAAATGCCCATCGACGATGGACTGGATTGGGAAAACGTGGCACATGTACACCATGGAATATTATGCAACCATCAAAAACGATGAGTTTGGGTCCTTTGTAGGGACATGGATGAACCTGGAAACCATCATTCTCAGCAAACTCACGGAAGAGCAGAAGGTCAAACACCGCATGTTCTCACTCATAGGCGGGTGTCGAACAATGAGAACACATGGACACAGGGAGGGGAGCATCACACACTGGGGTCAGTTGGGGGGAAATAGGGGAGGGACGGTGGGGGGTGGGGAGCTGGGGAGAGACAGCAAGGGGAGAAATGCCAGATGTAGGTGATGGGGAGGAAGGCAGCAAATCACGCTGCCATGTGTGTGCCTATGCAACAATCTTGCCTGTTCTTCACATGTACCCCAAAACCTAAAATGCAATAAAATAAATAAATGGGGGGAAAAATGAACCAAAGACCTTAACAGACACCTCACAAAAGAAGATATACAGACAACAAACACGTACACATATGAAGAGATGCCCTATATCATATGTCATCAGGAAAAATGCAAATTAAAACAACAATTAGAATACCACTACATGCCTATTAGAATGGCCAGAATAATGACAACACCAGAATACTGACAACACCAAATGCCAGTGAAGTTGTAGACAAACAGGAACTCTCAAACATCGCTGGTGGGAATGCAAAACGGTACAGCCACTTCTAAAGACAGTTTGGCAATTTCTTGTAAAACTGTACATACTTGCCCCATATAATCCAGCTGCCATATTCCTTGGTATTTACTGAAAGAAGTTGAAAACTGTGTTCATACAAAAGCCTGCACACACATGCTCAGAGCAGCTTTATTTACAATGACATCACTTGGAAGCAACCAAGGTGCCCTTCAATAGGTGAATAGATAAATAAACTGTAGTACATCCAGACAACAAAATATTAGTCAGTACTAAAGGAGTTAGCTATCGGCTGGGCGCAGTGGCTCAATGCCTATAATCCCAGCACTTTGGGAGGTCGAGGCAGGTGGATCACTTGAGGTTAGGAGTTTGAGTCCAGCCTGGCCAACATGGTAAAACTTTTTCTCTACTAAAAATACAAAAATTAGCTGGGCGTGGTGGCACGTGCCTGTAGTCCCAGCTACTCGAGTGGTTGAGGCAGGACAATCGCTTGAACCCGGCAGGCAGAGGTTGCAGTGAGCTGAGATTGCGCCACTGTGCTCCAGCCTGGGAGACAGAGTGAGACTCTGTCTCAAAGAAAACAAAAAGAAGTTAGCTATCAAGCCACGAAAAGACATGGAAGAAACTTAGATGCATATTCTAAGTAAAAGGTGCCAATTTAAAAAGGCTACACGTACCATATGATTCCAACTATTTGACACTCTGGAAAAGGCAGAACTATGGCGACAGTAAAAAGATCAGTGGTTGCCAGGTGTCAGATGGCAGGAAGGGAGGAGGAGACACTTTTCAGAGCTCTGAAAATACTTCAGTTGATACTGTAATGGTGGATACATGCCCTTACACATTTGTTCAAACTCAGAATGTACGTCAAGAGTGAATCCTACTGTAAACTATGGGCTTTGGGTGATAATGATTTGTCAATGTAGACTCATCAATTGTTAAAAAATGCACCAGTCTTGGTCTAAAATGTTGATAATGGGGAAGGCTACGTGTGTGAGCTCAGGTGGGGGAATACTGGAAATTTCTATAACTTCCGCTGAATTTTGCTGTAAATCTAAAACTGTCCTGAAAAATGAAGACTATTTCTTTTTCTTTTTTTATAAAGATGGGGTTTCACCATGATGGCCAGGCTGGTCTTGAACTCCTGACCTCAGGTGATCCACCCACCTCAGCCTCCCAAAGTGCTTGGATTATAGGCGTGAGCCACCGTGCTCAGCCAGCTGAAATCTATTTCTTTAAAGTGCTTACCAAGGACCTAGCACCACGAAAGAAAATGTATTCACACCAAGACGTATGACTGTAAAACTTTGGAACACTGGGAGAAAGATTAGAAAGGGAAAGAGAAAAAGAGGTAATGGGAGGAAGAAGAGAAAAGGCAGTGGAGAGAGAGACAGAGAGAGACACAATATCAAGGATCAAGAATTAGAAAGAATTAGAATAGCACCAGATTCTCAACAACTATACTGGAAGCTAGAAGACAGCAAAGTGATGCTTTTAAATTCTGGGAAGTTTTCAGCTTAGTATTCTAGGCAAACTATCAACTATGCATGTGGCTTACAGAGAAAACACGTATTATACAAGCTTTTCTGAGGCATGAGTCATAGTGCTCTTGGCCATGAGTTCAATGTTAATGCATCAACAATATATCTCAAATAAGATGTCTTTAAACAGAAACACATAAAATTAGGTTTTGTATTGATCAGTTGACTCACTGTTTACTCACCCAGTGTTAAGGCTCACAGGAATCTAACCCTGTATTTCCCCTGAGAGCAATGTTTCACTGTTTGCTAAGTCAGTGTTTGCAATAACTTTATAGAGCCTAACTACCATGAATAGTGAGAATTGGCTGCATACACTTTTCTTTTTTTTCTTTTAGCACTGCCTTCAGATTACCTCTCCTCATATCCCCTTTTCCACCACCGGGCCGGCAACACTGTTGCTGATGATTGCTGCAGTGATGAGGCAGGAAGGGGGTGAAGGAGAGAGTTTACCAGCTCTCCCCTGGCCTGCCCTTCTCTGCCCCAGTTTGCAGACATCCATCCCCCCCACATGTGCTTGCTCACTTTGTGGCTCAAAAGAGCCTTCAGTCTTCTCAGAAAGTTCTCAGTGGTATGTTAGCTTGTCATGTCCATGATTATTTCTCTTTTGTAGCTTTTCTCATCTACAGTTCTGTAGTTTGCAGTTTTGAAGGAAGGTACCAGCAGTACAAGCTGGTTCACTGACTTGTCAAAAACCTGATCAGGGAGGATGTGAGCAATATGATGCAAGAACAACCAACAGGAAATATCAGGCATGAAAAATATAACTGTTGAAACAAAGGGCACAATAGCTGAAGTGTGAATCAGGATAGATACAGCTAAGGATTGAATTAAGAACCTGCAAGATCATTGCAAAGACCTATGCAAGGATGCAGGGAAAGTAAAAAGGGTTTTTTTTTTAACAAAGAAAAAAATAATAGAGATACGAAGGATAAAAATACTGATATTCAGATAATAGAGATTCCATGGGAGAAAAACATAAAGCTGAAAACTGAGCCTACAATATAGAGCCAAAGAGAGAGAGAAAACCTCAAAATTAGACATTGTACTGTGAATTAGAATCATCAAAGACTATAAGAATTTTTCAGAACGTTTTCAGAGAGAAAAACATACAAAAGAACAATCATTAGACTGACAGGAGACCTCTCAGTAGCAATGCTGGATGCAAGAAGACAAAGAAGTGGTGTTTTAAACGTGTCGTGCAGTCATCCCCGAGTTTATGTGGAGGACTGGTTCCAGAACCCCCACGTATCTCCACATCTGCACATGCTCAGGTTTTGCAGCTGGCCCTGCAGAACCCACCCATGTGTGTGAAAAGTTGTCTCTCTGTATATGTGGGTTTCACATCCCACAAATACCATATTTTTTATCTAATTTGGTTGAAAAAAATCTGCATAAAATGGACCACTGCAGTTCACACCCAAATTTTCCAAGGGTCTACTGTACATTGAATTTTATCTATAGACAACTTGACAATGAAATGTGAAGGTATAATTTTGAAAATCTGAACATAAAAACCATAGTTTCTGGTATACAAAATCTCAGGATCTGTGTCATACAAGACTCACTTTGATAAACCCTTGGAAGATATATTCAAATTAGAGGAAAACAAATATAACAGATGTTGTATAGAAATGCGAAGTTAGGGCAATTAAATAACTTAGCAAATTAATTGTTGTCTTAAAAAAGCAAAGGCAGTTGGAAAAAATTAAAAACCACATTCACAAAAACCCAGAACTAAAATTCTATCTAGACCATATCAGTTGTGTGTGTGTTATTGTTGTTGTTGATATATGTGTTGGTGGGGGAGAAAGAAGAATCCAAAGACATAGGAGAACGTGCTAAACTACAGGAAAGAAATAGGCATTCATAAGTTTAATAAGTCAGGTTGAATAAATAAACAAACACGTGTGTATCTTAACCACCGTAAAACCCAAAATGAAACATGTTCTTTTAAACCAGAAAAAGAAAATCATCTCTACTCAGTGAAGAGTAAAATTTAGAAAAAGGTATCAGTAGTGAAAAATGTGAAATAAAATGGAAGAAACAAGTAATAATATAAAGTGATTATGAGAAATGTATATAGGTTAAACAACCAATCAAAAGAGAGCATCTCAAATTGGGCATTTTAAAAGATCCAACAATATATTCTTTACAAAAGACAACTTTACAACAAAAGAATACAAAAAGGTTGAATATAAAGTAAATATGATCCAAAAGAAAGCTGAGGCAACAATCTTAATATCTAATAGAAATATTCGAAGGACAAAGAAGGAAACCATGCTGGTTGAAAGAATAGTAGAGCAAACACATATGCATCTAATAATATTGCAACAAAAAAATAAGGCAAAAGATGGAACTTCATAACAAATAAATTAATAATTTTAATTGGAAGTTTAACACAAAAAAATTATTGAGGAGGAAATGGAGTCTTCAGAAATGAATGGGTTAAGCAGGAAAAAGCAATGATATAGAAATCTGAGCCTTTTAATTAATAAGCTTTATTTATAGCCAACAGAGAACACATATTCTTTTTGAACATATCTGAAACAATTTACAAAATTAATCATATATTAGGCCACAAAGAAAGTTACAAAAGAAAGTGTAATGAATTAATGTTATCAAGAATATATTTTCAATCATAATGAATTAAAATTATAAAATATTTTTCAAAAAGGTAGTGAAAAAACAGATTACTAGGGAACATTTTTCTAAAAATATGTTATTTCTTGAAATATAATTTTTTTTCTAGAAATGTATTATTTCTCGAAAGCCCAGAAAACAAATTATTAATAGTTGGTCTAATAGTAAAATGAAAGTTTTAATAATAAAATAATAACAAAGGAAGCTAATAAATATATTAAACTGGCAGTGAAACACTACCTATCAAAATTTGAAGGCCACATCTAAGGTAGCTTTTAGAGACAGAGGTATAACTTTAATTACATTTATCAAGATATAAGAAAGATTGAAAACAAAGAGTAATACTCAAGAATATGGGGAAAGGACAAGCAAAGAAACAGAAAGAGAGCAAGAAATAATAATATAGAACAGATATCAATGACCTCGAGAAAAACAGCAACAAAACAGAGAAAACTAATAAAACCATAAACTGGTGTTTCAGAAAGATTAATAAGATAGACTCATGGCAAGGCTACTAAACTGAAAAAAAAAAAGAGGTAGAAAGCACAAATTTAAAAACTGAATACAAACAGGGAAATAAGCACAGACACAGCAGAGATTTTAAAATTAATAATTAATATTGTGAACAATTAACTATAAATGAATAGATTTTTAGAAGTACAAGCCCATTTCACATATAAATGTAGATGTAAAAGTCCTAGATGAAATATTAACAAACAAATTCAACACTGTATTTTTAAGAACATATCATGATGAAGTAGAGTTTATTCAAGTAATGTAAGGAAATGCAACATAAAAATAATCTATCAATAAAATCACAACATTCATAGTCTAAAGGAGAAAAACTATGATTATACTAATGTATGCATGGATGGAAGGTGTAAAACCAAGCATTTAATCAAAAGCCTTAATAGGCTAGGAATAGAAGCTCTTGCCATCATTGTTAATTGGCCCCCTTCTAATGATGAATGTCCAGTTTACCTGGACACGTGGTTGTGAAGTTAAGACTATGTTTTCATCCACTCTTTTTTTTTTGGTTTTTTTGAAAAGGAGTCTTGCTCTGTCACCCAGGCTGAAGCACGGTGGCACGATCACTGAAGCCTCGACCTCATCAGCTCAGGTGATCCTCCCACCTCAGCCTCCTGAGTAGCTGGGACCACAGGTGCATGCCACTGCATCTGGCTAATTTTTAAATTATTATTATTTGTAGAGATGGGGCCTTCCTATGTCGCCCAGGCTGGTCTCAACCTCGTGGGCCCAAGCAATCCTCTGCCTCCGCTTCCCAAAAGTACTGGGATGATCTGGGATGATAGACTTGAGTTACCATGTCCGGCCCCAACCACTCTTGCTATGTGTTAAATGTTCAGGCTCTGGTCAAAGGAATACGTTTTGAGCATCTGGCACTGCTGAGTCAAATCAACAAATTGTACAGCATTTGGCACCAAAAAATTCACTCTGGGCTATATATTAATACATCTTAGAGAAGTACCCACATGGGCCCATGAAGTCTGTTCTTATAAAGATTTGTAGGTACTCTGTCATGACCAGGAGAATGGGTAAGTGAAATGTGATACTTGCATGGAATTTTATTAGCAACTAGAGACAACAGATTAAAAGAGTACTCAGCAACAAGAAGATACCTTAAAAACAATCCTGCTAATCAGTAGTTACCAAAGGAAAGCAAATAGAAAGGAGTAGTGTGAGGGAGCTCCTTTATGATGATGGCCCAGTTCAAAATCTTGATTGTGGTGGTTACATGAATGTATACATGGGATTAAATTGCATAGGAACACACACACACACACACACACATATAGTTCATGTGAAACCAAATTAAAATTTGTGATTTAGTTAATAGTATTGCACTAATACCTGTTTCCTGGTTTTGATATTGCAATGCTGATATATAAGGTCCCACCATTGGGGAAAGCTGGGTTAAGGGTCCACTGGACTCCAGGTCTGATTTTCGTAACTTCTTGGAGTGTGTAATTGGGGGGGGTAGGTGTACTGACTATTCCAAGACAAATTAGACATTCTGCAGACAATTAGGGGAAGCCAAAAGTAAGGCCATCAAAAACTGTCCATACAAATATTATAGAACCAGAGTCTTGCGATAATTGCAGATCTAGGAGAAAGAACATGAGGGATATCATTAAAAACAATACTTAGATTTTTGTTCTCTTAGTTTAAGTTCATTTCCTGACCATGAATTTTATGGTATATTTTTGTGGCATGAAGTTGATATTTGGCTTATAAGAATGTGACTGTGAAGAGTTTGGTGCTCAGGAATTTCTGTAACATCACAACAAAGTATGTTCTGCTCTCTTTGATAGCAGTAAATAAACTCTAGCCTTTAATTAAAAAAAAAAAAAAAAGG
>NW_016107347.1:2989189-2995239 GCF_001604975.1 Cebus imitator | reverse complement strand
AAAAAAAAAAGTTATAAAAAAACACAGCATTACTTAAAATTCATCTTATTTCTATTTCTCCAAAAAAAAAGGACCAACTTTTTACTGCCATTGCTTGAAGCACTTCCCAGCCTGGCCCCTGCATGCTTCTCCATGGCGGTGCTTTGCATGCCTACCCCATGTCTGAGTTCCAGGCATAGTCAACTTTATCTGGTTCTTTAATTATGCCACTTTCTCTCGTTCTGACCCTATGTCCATGCCATCCTTACTGCCTTATTTAACCAACTACTATGTGTTCTTCAGATCTCAGCTTAAACATCTTAGGCAAAAACCTAAGACCCCCACCATCTTCCCTAACCTTAGAATAGAGTGCCAGCTGCCCCACTTCCTGAATTTCCCATAGCACTCTGATATCTAGCCCCTTTTACAACCATCTTGACATTTCAGAGCGGTCACTTACTAGTGCCTGCCTTCTAGGCTGGGCTATGTCTTGTTTGCTTTAGAATTGCCAGTGCTTAGCATGGCACCTGAAACATAATAGATGCTTAATAAATATTTTTAAATAATATGTTTGCCTGGGTGTGACTGGTTGGGAGCCAGGGGTCTGCTTTAAGAACCAGATCCCTGTGTGAAAATGGGGCTGGCCAGGATTCATCTGAGAACTGGCACAGGGCTGTGTGTGCTGGCAAGTTGATAACTGGGACCCTCCATGAGAAGCAGCGCAGGTAGCAGCCAGAAAAGAGCCCAGGGGCCTAAGGCAGGCTCCCCACTCACACAACATGATCCCTGCATGACGTGGCTTGGAAAAAATAGAGACACAATTCCCAGAAAAAAAAGACATCAGTTTGAACGTTTGAATCTTCTTCCACCCTCACAATCAGCAGGTTGCCCATTAGCCTTCATGGGGGTGCTTAAGAAAAGGCCGGGCGCGGTGGCTCATGTTTGTAATCCCCAGCACTTTGGGAGGCCAAGGCAGGAGTATCGCGAGGTCAGGAGTTCGATTCCAGCCTGGCCAACATGGTAAAACCCTGTGTCTACTAAAAATACAAAAGTTAGCAGGGCATGGTGACATGCACCTGTAGTCCCAGCTACTCGGGAGGCCAAGGCAGGAGAATCGCTTGCACCCAAGAGGCAGAGGTTGTGATGAGCCAAGATCACACCACTGCACTCCAGCCTGGCCAACAGAGCAAGACTCCATCTCAAAAAAGAAAAAAAAAAAGAAGGTGATGCTCTCAAGAAGTGGATTTCCTCTTGTCAGAGAGCAGCCCACAGAGACTTTAGCTGCCCCATTTACTCCTGTCTCAAGGTTAAGGGCATTGAGGTTAATGTTATAGGATGCCTTGGGAGCAAATTTGGCTTTATGAGTACTAACATTAGGGAAAACCGAGGAAAATGTCGGATAGGAGGCAGGATCATCTTGTAGATCCCACACTGATGAACAGAGCAGTGTGTGGAGATCCACATCGTGAATTTTGTTCCAAGAACTGCCACAGGAACATACCAGGAAAGCTGAGAGAATCCACAGACCCTTGGAAGGAGGTGGATTACCACTGCAGCCTCTGTCGGACCGCCTAGGAGCAGTGAATCAGTTTGCTTTCTTAGCTGAGGGGCTTGTAGCCAGGGGCAAGTTCTCAGCCATACTCACTGACTACCTGGAAATAAACTTGGTGTTGTGGTGGGGCACAGTGGGAGTGAGACCAGCGTTTCAAGCTGTGTGGGATCTGGGTGAGGCCATTTGCTGCTGGTTTTTCCCCACTTCCCTGGAGACCTGTGTGATATAGCAGGGGAAGCAATAATCTCACTGGGAACATAACTCCATTGGCCTGAAAACCACATCCCCATTCCCCACAGCAGCCACAGCATGCCTTGCCCAAAGAGACTCGACATACCTAACCCTGCCCCCATTTGATGGTCTTTCTGTACCTGCCCTGGTGGTCAAAGACAAAGGACACAATCCCTTGGTAGCTCTATGGCCCTGCCCACCGCCTGACCCTAGGGCAAGCCTGTGTACTGCATGTACAACCGCAGCTGATGCGCTTTTGCAAGCTCCACCTCTGGGAGAAAAGACCCCTGGGCTCTTTTCTGGCTGTTACCTGCCCTGCTTCTCATGGGTGGTCGCAGTCATCAACTTTCCAGCATATACAACTAGAAGTGGGAAGCCAACTAACACAAAACCAGTGCATTTAACAAAAGTGCAACTAAGGACCCTCACAGAGCCCACTTTACTCCCCTGCTACCTCCACCAGAGTAGGTACTGGTATCCACAGCTGAAAGACCTGAAGATGGATCACATCACAGGACTCTTTGCAGACACTCCTCAGTTCCATCCTAGAGCCACTCCGCTGGGTGGCTAGGTCCAGAAGAAAAATAATCACTGCATGTCAGCTCTCAGGAAGCCCCATCCCTAGGGGAAAGGAGAGAGCACTGCATCAAGGGAGCACCCTGTGGAACAAAAGAATCTGAACAATTGCCCTCGAGTCCCTGATCGTCCCTCTGACATAGTATACCCAAATGAGAAGGAACCAGAAAAGCAATTCCAGTAATATGACAAAACAAGGTTCTTTAACACCCCCAAAAGATCAGCTCACTGGTAATGGATCCAAACCAAGAAGAAATCTCTGAATTACCAGAAAAGGAATTCAGAAGGTTGACTATTTAGCCAGTTAGGGAGGCACCAGAGAAATGTGAAGTCCAACTTAAAGATATTTTAAAAAATGATATAGGATATGAATGGAAACGTCTCTGGTAAAATAGCACAAATAAAAAACAATCACAACATCTGGAAATGAAGGACACACTTAGAGAATTGCAAAATGCACTGGAAAGTCTCAGCAATAGAATCAAGTGAAAGAACTTCAGAGCTCAAAGACAAGGCTTTTGAATCAACCCAATTCACAAAGACAAAAAGAATTTAAAAATGAACAACACCTCCAACAAGTTTGGTTAAATGACCAAACCTAAGAATAATTGGTGTTCCTTAGGAAGAAGAAAAATATAAAAGTTTGGAAAACACATTTGAAGAATAATCGAGGAAAGCTTCCCTGACCTTGCTAGAGATTTAAACATCCAAATATAGAAAGCTCAACAAACACCTGTGAAATTCATCACAAAAAGATCATTGCCTAGGCACGTAGTCATCAAATTATCTGAAGACAAGATGAAGGAAAGAATCTTAAGAGCTGTGAGGTAAAAGAATCAAGTAACCTATAGAGGAAAACCTATCAGATTAACAGCAGATTTTTTAGCAAAAACCCTACAAGCTATAAGGGATTGGGATCCTATCCTCCTAGCCTGTTTAAACAAATCAATTATCAGCCAAGGATTTTGTATCCAGTGAAACTAAGCTTCATAAATGAAGGAAAGATACAGTCTTTTTCAGACAAACAAATGCTGAGAGAATTCACCACTAACAATCCATCACTATAAGAACTGCTTAAAAGGAGCTCCAAATCTTGAAACAAATCTTCAAAATACACCAGCGGAAACTGGACCCCTTCCTGACACCTTACACTAAAATTAACTCCAGATGGATTAAAGACTTAAACATAAGACCTAACACTATAAAAACCCTAGAAGAAAATCTAGGCAAAACCATTCAGGACATAGGCACAGGCAAGGACTGCATGACCAAAACACCAAAAGCATTGGCAACAAAAGCCAAAATAGACAAATGGGACCTAATCAAACTCCACAGCTTCTGCACGGCAAAAGAAACAGTCATTAGAGTGAATCAGCAACCAACAGAATGGGAAAAAATTTTTGCAGTTTACCCATCTGACAAAGGGCTGATATCCAGAATTTACAAACAGCTAAAACAGCTTTACAAGAAACAAACAAACAAGCCCATTCAAAAGTGGGCAAAGGAGATGAACAGGCACTTTACAAAAGAAGACATACATGAGGCCAACAAACATATGAAAAAATGCTAATCATCATTGGCCATTAGAGAAATGCAAATCAAAACTACATTGAGATACCATCTCACGCCAGTTAGAATGGCGATCATTAAAAAATCTAGAGACAGCAGATGCTGGAGAGGATGTGGAGAAACAGGAACACTTTTACACTGTTGGTGGGAGTTCAACCATTGTGGAAGACAGTGTGGCGATTCCTCAAGGACCTAGAAATAGAAATTCCATTTGACCCAGCAATCCCATTACTGGGTATATATTCAAAGGATTATAAATCATTCTACTGTAAGGACACATGCATACGAATGTTCACTGCAGCACAGTTTACAATAGCAAAGACCTGGAACCAACCCAAATGCCCATCAATGATAGACTGGACAGGAAAAATGTGGCACATATAGACCATGGAATATTATGCAGCCATCAAAAATGATGAGTTCGTGTCCTTCGTAGGGACATGGATGAACCTGGAAACCATCATTCTCAGCAAACTGACACAAGAGCAGAAAATCAAACACCACATGTTCTCACTCATAGGTGGGTGTTGAACAATGAGAACACATGGACACAGGGAGGGGAGCACTACACACTGCAGTCTGTTGGGGGGAAATAGGGGAGGGACAGCAGGGGGTGGGGAATTGAGGAAAGTTAGCATGGGGAGAAATGCCAGATACAGGTGATAAGGAGGAAGGCAGCAAATCACACTGCCACGTGTGTACCTATGCAACAATCTTGCATGTTCTTCACATGTATCCCAAAACCTAAAATGCGATAAAATTTAAAGAAAAAAAAATACACCAAAATAGAACCTCCTTAAAGTACAAATCTCACAGCACCTATACACCACACACACACACACACACACACACACACACACCCCCAAGGTATTCAGGCAACAAATAGCACAATGAATAGAACAGTACCTCACATCTCAATGCTAACATTGAATGTAAATGGCCCAAATTCCACTTAAAAGGTAGAGAATGGCAGAATGAAGTAGAATTCACCAACCAAGTGTTTGCTGTCTTCAAGAGACTCATCTGACACATAAGGACTCACATTAACTTAAGGTAAAGGGGTGGAGAAAGATATTCCATGCAAATGGACACCAAAAACAAGCAGGAGTGCTATTTTATACCAGAAAAAAAATTTTAAAGCAATAGCAGTTAAAAAGAGAGAGACATTATATAATGATAAAAGTACTAGTCCAACAGGAAAATATCACAATCTGAAATATATATGTACCTGACTCTGGAGTTCCCAAATTTGTGAAACAATTACTTCTAGACCTAAGAAATGAGATAGCGACACAATAATAGTGGTGAACTTCAATACTGCACCGACAGCACTAGACAGGTCATCAAGACAGAAAGTCAACAAAGAAACAATGGACTTAATCAATACTCTAGAACAAATGGACTTAACAGATATTCACAGAATATTCTACCCAATAACTGCAGAATATATTCTATTCATCATAATACATTCCATTCATTAGTGCATAAAACATTCTCCAAGATAGACCATATGATAGGCCACAAAACAAGTCTCAACAAATTTTAGAAAACTGAAATTATAGCAAGTACTCTCTCAGACCATAGTGTAATAAAATCAGAAATCAACTCCAAAAGGAAATCTCAAAGCCATGCAAATACATGAAATTAAATAACCTGCTCCTGAATGATCATTTGGTCAACAATGCAACCAAGATGGAAATTAAAAGATTCTTTGAACTGAAAAATAATAGTGACACAACCTAAAAAACCTCTGGGATACAGCAAAGGTGGTGCTAAGAGGAAAGTTCATAGTACTAAATGCCTACATCAGAAAGTCTGAAACAATACAAAGAGACAATCAAAGGTCACACCTCAAGGAACTAGAGAAACAAGAACAAAACAAACCCAAACTCAGTAGAAGAAAAGAAATAACTGGGTGGGTGCAGTGGCTCACACCTGTAATCTCAGCACTTTGGGATGCTGAGGCGGGTGGATCATGACATCAGATTGAGACCATCCTGGCTAACACAGTGAAAATCCATCTCTATTGAAAATACAAAAAATTAGCTGGGTGTGGTGGCATGCATCTGTAGTCTCAGCTACTCAGGAGGCGGAGGCAAGAGAATTGCTTGAACCCAGGAGGCAGAGGTTGCAGTGAGCCAAG
>NW_016107347.1:2964622-2989102 GCF_001604975.1 Cebus imitator | reverse complement strand
CAAAAAAAAAAAAAAAAGGAAAGAAAAAAAAATAACCAAGATCAGAGCAGAACTAAAGGAAATTGAAACCAAAAATAATACAAAAGATAAATGGAACAAAAAACTGGTTCTTTGAAAAGATAAATAGAATTGATAGCCAATAGTGAGATTAACCAAGAAAAGAATTGAGACGATCCAAATAAGCTCAATTAGAAACAAAACAGGAGACATTACAACTGATACCACAGCAATACAAGATTATTCAAGGCTACTATGGACACCTTTACATGCATAAATTAGAAAATCTAGAAGAGATGGATAAATTCCTGGATATATACAACCCTCCTAGATTAAATCGGGAAGAAACAGAAACTGTGAACAGGCCAACAGCAGTGAGATTGAAATGGTAATTAAAGTTACCAACAACAACAAAAAGTCCAGGACCAGATGGATTCATAGCTTAATTCTATCAGCCATTCAAAGAATTGGTACCAATCCCAATGACACTATTCCAAAAGATGGAGAAAGAGAAAATCCTCTCTGAGTAATCCTATGAAGCCACTATCACCCTAATACCAAAACCAGAAAAGGATATAACAAAAAAAGAAAACTACAGACCAATATCCCTGATGAACATAGATGCAAAAATTCTCAACAAAATGCTAGCTAACCAAATCCAACAGCATATCAAAAAGATAATCCACCATGATAAGTGGGTTTCATACCAGAGATACAGGGATGGTTTAACATCTGCAAGTCAGTAAATGTGATACACCACATAAACAGAATTAAAAACAAAATTCACGCAGCCATCTCAATAGATGCAGAAAAATCATTTGACAAAATCCATCATCCTTTATGAATAAAACCCTCAGCAAAATCAGCATAGAAGGGACATATCTTAAGGTAATAAAAGCCATCTATCACAATACACAGCCAACATTATACAGAATGGAGAAAAGTTGAAAGCACTTCTTTTGAGAACTGAAACAAGACAAGGATGCCTACTTTTACCACTTCTATTCAACATAGTACTGGAAGTCCTAGCCAGAACAATCAGACCAGAGAAAGAAATAAAGAGCATCTAAATTCGTAAAGAGGAAGTCAAACTGTCACTGTTTGATGGTGACATGATTGTGTACCTAAAAAATCCTAAAGACTCATCCAAAAAGCTTCTAGAACTGATGAATGAATTCAGAGAAGTTTCTGGATACAAAATTAATGTACAAAACTCAGTAGCCCTGCTATACATCAACAGCGACAAAGCTGAGAGTCAAATCAAGAACTCAATCCCTTTAGCAGTAACAGAAAAGAAAACAAAAACAAAACTTGGGAATATACTTAACCAAGGAGATGAAAGACCTCTACAAGGAAAACTACAAAACACTGCTTAAAGAAATCAGAGACAACACAAATGGAAACACGCCCCATGCTCATGGATGAGTAGAATCAATATTGTGAAAATGGCCATACTGCCAAAAGCAATCTAGAATTTCAATGCAATTCCCATCAAAATACCACCATCATTCTTTACCAAACTAGGAAAAAAATCCTAAAATTCATATGGATCCAAAAAAGAGCCTGCATAGCCAAAGCAAGACTAAGCAAAAATAACAAATCTAAAGGCATCACATTACCTGACTTCAAACTATACTATAAGGCCATAGTCACCAAAACAGCATGGCACTGGTATAAAAACAAACATATAGACCAATGGAACAAAATAGAGAACCCAGAAATAAAGCCAAATGCTTATAGTCAACTGACTTTCAACAAAGCAAACAAAAACACAAAGTGGGGAAAAGACACCCTATTCAACAAATGGTACTGGGATCATTGGCAAGCCACATGTAGAAGAATGAAACTGGATCCTCATCTCTTATCTTACACAAAAATCAACTCAAGATGGATCAAAGACTTAAATCTAAGACCTGAAGCCATAAAAATTCTAGAAGATAACATAGGAAAAACCCTTCTAGATATTGGCTTAGGCAAAGACTTCATGACCAAGAACCCAAAAGCAAACACAACAAAAACAAAGATAAACAGATGAGATTTAATTGAACTAAAAAGCTTCTGCACAGCAATAGAATAATCAACAGAGTAAACAGACAAGCCACAGAGCAGAAGAAAAATCTTCACAACCTATATATTTAACAAAGGACTAATATCTAGAATCTACAAGAAACTCAAACAAATCGGCAAGAAAAAACAAACAATCCCATCAAAAAGTGGGCTAAGGACATGAGTAGACAATTCTCAAAAGAAGACATACAAATGGCCAAAAAATATATGAAAAAGTGCTCAACATCACTAATTGTGAAGGTCCTGCAAATCAAAACCACAATGCAATATCACCTTACTGCTGCAAGAATGGCCGTAATAAAAAAATCAAAAAATAATAGATGTTGGCATAGATCTGGTGAAAAGGGAACATTTTTACACTGTTGGTGGGAATATAAGATAGTACAACCACTATTGAAAACAGTATGGAGATTCCTTAAAGAACTAAAGGTAGATCTACCATTTGATCCAGGAATCCCATTCCTGGGTATCTACTAAGAGGAAAATAAGTCATTATATAGAAAAGATACTTGCACACACGTTTATAGCAGCATAATTTGCAATTGCAAAAATATGGAACTAGCCCAAATGCCCATCAATCAATGAGTATGTTGTATATGTATACCATGGAATACTACTGAGCCATAAAAAGGAATGAAATAATGGCATTTGCAGCAACCTGGATGAGATTGGAGACCATTATTCTAAGTAAAGTAATTCAGAAATGGAAAACCAAACATCGTATGTTCTCACTCATAAGTGGGAGCTAAGCTATGAGGACACAAAGGCACAGGAAGAATACAGTGGACTTTGGGGACTCGGGGGAAAGGATGGTAGGTGGATGAGGGATAAAAGACTCCACGTTGGGTACAGTGTACACTGCTCAGGTGATGTGTGCACCAAAATCCCAGAAATCACTGCTAAAGAACTTATTCATTTAACCAAATTCCATCTATTTCCCAAAAACCTACTGAGATTAATAAACAAATAAAATAAACTAACTTAAAAAAATAGTACTAACATTAGGATGGGTGCGGTGGCTTATGCCTATAATCCCAACACTTTGGGAAGCCAAGGTGGGAGGATGAGTTGAGCCCAGGAGTTCAAGAGCAGGCTAGGCAACATAGTGAGACCTCGTCTTTACAAAAAATAAAAATAAAAAAATTAACTGGGCATGGTGCTGCACTCATGTCTTTAGTCCCAGCTACTTGAGAGGCTGAGGTGGGAGGACTACTTGAGCCTGGGAGGTTGAGGCTGTAGTGAGTTGAGATCCTGCTACTGCACTACAGCCTGGGTGACAGAGCAAGAATCTGTCTAAACAAACAAAAACCAAATATAAAAACAAAACAAATAAACAACAGCAACAACAAAAAACCAGAGTACCAACATCAGCAATAGCCCAGTGACACCAGAGTTACCTGAGGAAAGACTGCTACAGGCCCAGTGAGTGTTCCAGTGAATAAATGGACCGCACACCAATATGTCTATTAGGAGAGGCAAGCCTGGACAGGAAGAGACCAGGTGCCTGTGACCTAGATGGGTCACTGTGTTATCAACT
Organism: Cebus imitator; assembly: GCF_001604975.1. Classification (NCBI taxonomy): domain Eukaryota; kingdom Metazoa; phylum Chordata; class Mammalia; order Primates; family Cebidae; genus Cebus; species Cebus imitator. The sequence goes on along the minus strand of NW_016107347.1, from coordinate 2,985,501 downwards.
GCCCTTGCAGAGCTGATAGAGAGATTCAGCTGTGAATATTGGTTACACCATAAAAATATGTTTCCTTGAGAAAGCAAGGAGGAACAAAAGAACAGAAATTCCAGCTGCTTAGGGACTAGCTCACTTGTCAGCAGTGTGTCATACCACTGACCTCTCAGTGGCAGGATTTTCTTGGAAGCTTTAGTTAGAGATGAGGAAGAAAATCTCCATCTATGCTTCACAAAGATTAGTGTCTCAGGGCCATGTCCAAGGAGAGCCCTGGACACACACAGTGCCCAGGTGTGGTTTCTGAGAGACTAGTAAGCCCTGCTGCCCCCTTGGTGGCTCCCATACCACCATATGATAACTGAAATTCCACTATTAAAGCTTCGCGTTGGGCTGCATGCCATGGCTCATGGCTGTAATCCCAGCACTTTGGGAGGACGAAGAGTGCAGATCTCTTGAATCCAGGAGTTCAGTTCAAGACTAGCCTGGGCAACATGGCAAAACCTTGTCTCTATTAAAAATGCAAAAAAATTAGCTGGACGTCATGGCGCCTACCTGTGGTCCCAGCTACTCAGGAGGCCGAGGTGGGAGGGTTGCTTGATCCCAGGAAGCAGAAGTTGCAGTGAGCCGTGATCATACCACCACACTCCAGCCTGAGTGACAGAGCGAGACCCTGTCTTGAACAAACAAACAAAAACAAACACGTTATGTTTTTCAGCATAAAGCAGTGATAAGCAACTTGAGGATGGACATCTACATGGAAGAACCACCAGACTGGTGAATGATTTTCAGGATGAATGTCCAGATACTAACTTGTTAGTGACTAAAAAGTCACGCCAGTTTCCTCATTGACATTTCCTTTATTCAGTAAAGCAAGTATTCCAAGTCTTGAGAATCCCTGTTGGTTTCCTTGCATTTTCATTTCAATGGACAGGAAATGGTATGCAAAGAAGGCTGCTCACCTCTGGTTTAAGGGTTTGAACTCTGTTAAAATGCAAATCATCCCAGAAAAGTGCTGCTTAAAAAAAAAAAAAAAAAAAAAAAAAAAAAAAAAAAAAAAAAAAAAAAAAAAAAAAAAAAAAAAAAAAAAACTTTATTTTTAGAGCAGTTTTAGGTTCAGAGCAAAATTGAGAGGAAGATACAGAGATGTCCCATGTACCCACTGCCTTTATAAAGGCATAGCCTCCTGAATTATCAATATCCCCAACAGAGTGGTACCTTTGTTACAGTGATGAACCCACACTGACACATCATTGCCATCCAAAGTTTACATTGGGGTTCACTCTTTAAGTGCATCTGTGGGTTTGGACAAATGTATAATGAGATGTATCTATTAAAGTGCTATACAGAGTAGTTTCACTGCCCTGAAAATCCTCTGCACTCTGCTTGTTCATCCCTCCTTCCCCCTAACCTCAGGCGACCACTGATCTTTTGGCTGCCTCCATAATTTAGCCTTTTCCAGAAAGTCATACAGTATGTAACCTTTTCATATTAGCTTCTTTCACTTAGTAATGTTGTACTGGAGCGAGCATAGAAAGTCAACACCAAGACAAAAGTATGCCAAATTGCAGGGTCTTTACTGCCGGCGGCCACGGAGGACGCGTGTCTCTCCAACCCGTGGGCTCTGAAAGGAGGATGTCAAGACCTTTTATAACCGTAAACCACCTTGGGGGTGAGGGTGAGGGGCAGAGGTGGGGGTGAGGGGCTTCAGACACTCCGAAGGCCAATGGACTTGGACATTCTTTAAATCACGTCCTCGGCGGAGATGAGGGTGAGGCTTCGGACATTCTGATTGTTACTTAAGTGGTTCACAGAAGTCACGATAAGCGTTAGTTTACACATTGCCTGGGTAGCGTGGAAATGACAGACCTTAGTTACTTATTACAAGTCGCAGGGGCCAAGATGGCATGGGTTTGGACTGCTTGCCTGTCACATTTGGGTTACAGAGAGCAGTTTCAACAGAAAGCCGACGTATGGTTGAGGTATGCAGTTTTATGGGGCTTTTACCATGTCACATTAATATGCATTTCATGTTTCTCCACATCTTTTCATGGCCTGATGGTTCATTTGTTTTTAGCATTGAATAATATTCCACTGTCTGGATGTACAATAGTTTATTTATCCATTTGTAACCAAAGAGCTTAACTTCAACATGCATTTTTTAAAAATGTCCCCTTTCTCTTTTCTCCCTAGTCTTGAAATACAGCCTGGAAGCAAACCGCAGAAGCCTTTTCCCTTGAGCTTAAAGTAGACTGTGTGTCCCGCCCTTTCCCACCATGTACTCCCTTTGCATTTTACAAAGCATACAACTGTATGCTTGTATCTAATTGTTTGCTCACTTAGAAGTTCCAGCGGCTAATCTTTTTTTTTTTTTTATGGAATACACAGGGATTTAATACAGTGTCATCTAAAAATTGTCAAAGCTGCCTTCCAGGGGCTAATCTTGACAGCCCAAGCCTGGAGACCCACCTACTAAATTCCAGAGATTACCTCAAGGCAGCTCAGTAACAACCCGGCCAATTGTTGCAGGTGGACTGAGACCCAAGAGAGCCACCAAGAACAGGACATGCGGATCTTGTACCCAGCACAACTCCTGCATGCTTCCTGCGTGAAGGTCCCCTTTGTAAACTCCTGCTTTCTCCCCAGAAATTTGAAGTGATTACTTTGGATGGGGATCTGGTCACCTCCCCTTTACTAGTTTTAGTTAAGAAAGTCACTTTCTTTCTACCATACCTCACTCTTGTCATCGGCCCCTCCAAGTGGCAAAGCAGCCAGACCTGTGTTCGGTTACACATTCACCTACTCAAGGGTATCTTGGGTGATTTCAAGTATTGGTTGTTATGTACAAAGCTGAGTGCAGCCCTTTTTGTGTGGGAAGAAGAGCATTTTTGCAAGGGTGCTGAAGGCACAGAAACGATAGCAAGGGGCAGGAGGCTACTGTGGGGAAGGGAGTTGGGGAAACGCTCTCCATTCACAGCCCTGCCTGTGGCCAGCCCTGCTCAGAATATACTGGGCCTTAGGGCCCCATGGCAGAGGAAATGGGGCCGTGACTGGCAGGGCAGTTGGCCCGGGGCTCTCCTGAGTAGCTGTCAATCCCATGGAGCCCTCCACTAGTAGCCTCCAAGAGCTGCCTAGAAGTTGGAAGAGAAATCCACCCTTTTTTAAGCCAGAAAGTCCCCTCTTCCAGGGAAGGGACTCTCTTCTCAAGCTACAGCTCAGAGGATAGTCTGTGCGGAAAGGCTAAGGGAGTCTTGCTCAGTGGGAGCACTCCTTGAGAGAGCACTCCTCAGGGGAACACTTCTCAGGGGTGCTTACTAGGGGAGCACTCTTCAGGGGGAACTCTCCTCAAGGGAAACATTACTCAGGGGAGCACTCCTCAGGGGAGCACTCCTCAGCGGGAGCATTCCTCAGGGGGGAACACTCCTTAGGAGGAGCACATCTTAAAGGGAACTCTTCTCAGAGGGAACACTCCTCAGGAGTAATTCTCCTCAGGGGTAACTTCTCTTAAGGGGAAGTCTTCATGAGGAGCATTCCTCAAAGGAAGCTTTCTTTCCGCCTTTTGGCAGAGTCTCAGAGCCAGATGTGCTCCCACTTCCTTACAGGGCAGGATCAGACACCACCATTTATACCCTCACTGAAAAGGCAGTCACACACACTCATACTGTAAGGGAGGAAAAATATCTTTTTTGACCCACCTAGATTCATGGCTGAGACCCCTGTAACAAAAAAACAGATTAAAAAAAGACAGGAAATTTGGAATTCTAATTAAGATGTCAGACATCATTCTGTTTCCCATGTCTGTTAACTTCCATTTCATATCTCTCATATTTCTGTCTCTACCTTTTTTTCATTCTGGGTAAATTTATTTCAGTTTCCTAAATCTCTCTTTAGCTGTGTAGACTCTATTGTATTGTCCTCCCTTTTTTGATGATATCTGTTTTCTTGCTCATGTTTTCCATTTCGTTTTTCCCCTTCCTTTAAACACTTGAAACCGTGCTCTAACTGTAGTATCTGATGTTGTAGATTAGCAGTCCCCAACTTTTTGGCACCAGGGACTGGTTTTGTGGAAGACAATCTTTCCACGGACAGGGCAGGTGGGACGGGGGTGACAGTTTCAGGATGACTCGAGCCCATTGTATTTATTGTGCACTTTATTTATATTATTATTACATTTAATATATAATGAAACAAACTACAACTGATAATAATGTAGAATCAGTGGGAGCCCTGAGCTTATTTTTCTGAAACTAGGCAGTCCCATCTGTGGGTGATGGGAGACAGTGACAGATCAACAGGCATTCGATTCTAAGAAGGGGCAGAAAGCCTAGATCCCTCATGTGTGCAGTTCACAATTGGGCTCGCCCTCCTATGAGAACCTAATGCCACTGGGGATGGAAATGAGATGTGGTGTCTTTATTTATCATGGCCCATCCGATGGACCAAGTACCTTAGAGCTGATGTTTCTAAGTCTTATATTGGTAAGACTTACATTGGGAAAGAAGCAACATGAAGAGCAGGAACACGTGGGACCCATGTTTTGGCAGGCAGAGTGACGGTATGTCTGCTTTTCTAGGGAGCAGAGGCGGAGATTCTGATGTATAGTGCCCAGCATCACCGGTGGGCTCTGCAGTGCTGCCCTGTGTGGTCTTTGCAGCTTCAGTCCTGTGATGAGTGATACACTTGCCTGTGTAAGCTTCCAGTCCTGACCTTGTGGCTTTCCCAGGGAGTGTGTGATACCTAACACTCCACAGCACAGTCTCTGCCTAACCTAGCTAAGCGATTGTGTTTTCAATTATGGACTCTGACTGATAGCCTGTAGCTATAGCAATATACAGAGGTTTAATTATGAAGATTAATTCCACACACTACATGCAGAAATCAATATTCTTACACAGAGCCCCCCCTCACTGAAATCTGTGTGCTAATAAGGAGGTTTACAAACTCAGATTACTGAATAAATTTGGTATTATATTTAGAACAGAAAAATAATTTAGGATTCAAAAACATGCCTTTCTTATCAGCAAGTTTGGTTCAAAATTACAAAATAGCTTTTTAATATAGTCACAATTCTATTGTCTGGTTCATACTTAGGGGTATACATGGGGTGTGTATGTGTGTGTGTGTGTGTGTGTTTCAGATTTGGTTTGATGTGATCTGTGGTTCAGTTAAAAATAAGAAACGAATATTTGGTTCCAGTTGGGATTTTATGTAAGTTCCTGCCAAGGTTATTATTACAAAGGTATAAAGAGGTCAGCATCATAGAGATAAATAATCACACTGATTTTCCACATGATATCCCATGACACCCGTGATAAATAAAGACAACACATCTCATTTCCATTCCCATTTCACCTCTGCTCCCAGTGCTTAGAATTTCCTCCCCTTCTGTCTCCATGGACTTAGATTATAGCTGTCCTTTAAAGCTCCCTTTTGATGCCACTTCCTGTCTTTCATCAAAGCAGAAAGAATTAACATCTCTTTACTCTGGATTTACGAAGCACTTCATGGGTTCTACTTAATATTTCTGTATATGTCTGGAGCTTGGTGGTACAGTCGAATGAGAGTGCCCCTCCAGTTGTTGGTCGGTCAGCTCCTGGAGTGGTTCTGCTCATTTCCTAGGCTCTGTCATCAGGGACTGTGCTGGTGAAGGAGGGGTAGGTGGTGGGGTGCAGTGGCAAGGTGATCTGATCCACGTCTTATCAGGTCAAACACACAACCAGAATCATGAAGAATACAAAAACAGCTCTTGATTTCTGGTGATCATCCCAAGTCTTCTAATCCAAATGCTCGTGATCCCAGTGGTTCATCTATGTTGTCTCTTAATTTGCTCAAGGGCAGAGGCCTTGGGGTCTGCCACAGAGCAAAAGCTTTGAGTGGCAGCGCCCCTTCCCTGAGTCTTCCTCCTCTTCCCTCTCACAACGGTTATTTTAATCCTTTCCCTCCATAGCACCTACCCGAAGCCCCAACTCTTCTTGTGTCTAAACATCAGGTCACCTTGTCAATTACTTTCTGTTTCAACTCTTTCTTCTTTTGAAATGGCGGGTGGGGAGAACTTTGGGTACTGAAGTAGAAGAAAGGAGAAGAAGCCCTCCCAGGAGACTGATCATCAGCAGGAATTTTTAAAATTATCAAAAGATCTCTCAAAAGGCAGATGTTAACATCTTACTCACAAATCTCCTGTTATCTCATGTGAAAAGACTGGCCCTTTCCAAGACCTGGGTGTCACAACCAAAAAAAATCCCTCCTCTATTACTGTAGCCTTAGGAGATTTACTCTCTGGAAAGAGAAAAGGATGGTGAGCAAGAAGGAAAAATATCCATCCTCCCATGTATCACCTCTCTGGCTAGAAATTCAGCATTTTGAGAGAATGAGCTGTTTTTTTACACATTTCTTAGTCCTTTGCCACAGTAGATCAACAAGTATTTATTTAGTGGATGGACAGACTATAGAGGGGATCGAGCAGGAAAAATTTCGTGTTCTGATGTTTGGCAGTGTATCTGGTGTCTTAGACATCTGTCCCCTGATGTCTAGGACTTTTTTTTTTTAAGCACAGGCAAGTTCTGGCATGACATAAATCAAGAACTCTACACCCACCTAAGGCACCTACTGTTGTTGCCTAACAGGACGCGGAAGGCCCACAACATTTATTTGCCTGCTGCAACCCAGCAGGGCCACCCCTGCTAACGGTGTGAAGTCAGGAAGTTTGGCCTTGGTCTTCCTGCTCCTCTGTTTGGTCCTCCAACCCCCAGGAATCTCCTCTGCCCATCTTCCCCAGTCAGCACTTTCCTACGCTCTAACATCCTTGCAAAACAGGAAAAGGTCTGATATCGTATATATTTTGACTGATATTGCTCTAGGTAAAATAACTAAATGATTCAAAAAATTGTAGGTGCTTGCTTCAAGACACCAGGAAAGAGTGACAGCCCAGATGAAAGGAGATTCTAGAGCCACAGGGCTTTCTCTGAGAATGTGGAAATCCCAGTGGATACAGGAGATTCAACAGAAACTGCTTACTAAGCCCACCCAAGGTTCCCAATGCAGACATCATCTCTGGTTTTCCTGCTCAGGCAACAGCAGCAGCAGGGCTGTCTGGCACATGGTGGTAACGATGTGGGAAAATGGTAGCAAACCTCCGCAGCTCTTGGGAGTGTTTGCCTCTGGGACTCTGAGTGGGGCTTGGAGTTTAACTTGATTGTGGGTGTTCAGAGTTATATACCATTGCACTCGTCACTCGTGCCCTTGTTTATCCCCAAGGCTAATGAGACTTGAGAAATCAATATGTGTGTATACCTTAACTGAATGGCGAGTTTTCGAGGCCAGGTAGCATAATTTTCATCCTTCTGTTTTTGTTTTTTGTTTTTGAGACAGAGTCTTTCTCTGTCGCCCAGGCTGGAGTGCAGTGGTATGGTCTTGGCACATTGCAACTTCTGCCTCCGTGGTCAAGCAATTCTCCTGCCTCAGCCTCCCAAGTAGCTGGGACTATAGGCATGTGCCACCACACCCAGCTAATTTTTGTATTTTTAATAGAGACAGGGGTTTCACCATGTTGGCCTGGCTAGTCTCGAACTCCTGACCTCAGGTGATCCACTGCATCGGCCTGAGAAAGTGATGGAATTACAGGCATGAGCCACCTTGTCCAGCCTCATAATTTTCATCCTTCTTATCCCATTGCCTAATACAGTGCGTGGCATCATAGATATTTGCAGTAAAAAAATCACTGAAGGGATGTATGAATGAATGAAGGAATGAGTAAATGAATAGCACATCTTACATTTTTTCTGGTCCCCTGAAAGGAGAAATAAACAAACAAAAAATAAAGCTGAGGGAGAAAGAGGCAAGGTAGCTATTGAAGAGGCCTGAAGAATTTCATGAACTCTCTGTGTGATTTATATGCTCATTCATGCCAACAAAAATTCAGAATTGCCTCCCGTGGCCCTCTTTCCCCACATTTCAAGGTCTGGTGATATTGGCGTGGTCACAGGGCTTTCCCTGCACCACTCCTGTGTGTTCTGCGAGGTGGCCTTACCTACTGGAAGCTGGCTGGGAGTGGAAGCAAGTCTCAGTGAGAGGTGAACACTAACTCTCTCTAATCCCATGGCAGCCCTTCTGTCGTTATGCATTGACTGACCAAGGTCTACAGGACACAAAGCAATTGCGTCTCTCAAAGAGCCAACAGTCTGACTCACATATGTAACAGATCCATGGTAGTCTTCATGATTCGTGAAGATCAGGATGGATCCTAGTACATGCAGTGAGGTGGGAGAGGCAGAGGTCACATGGAATGGAAATGCAGGGCATTCGGCTCTGGAATGGATTTGTAACTGTACTGTATGTAGAGAATGTGCACACCCAACTTAACGATGCCAGCTAAATCTCTGCCTGGTCCCCTACCCTGGAGTCCATTCACCAGCCTTCTCTGCCTTTCTGTGCCTCAGAAAGTTGACCCCTATGGGCTGAATCACCTTCACTCCCTGACCACCTGGCTTCTGGTTGGGTTGGCCAATGGGAGGCCCCAGCAAGGAAGAAAGAGAAGTTGGGGTTTTCCCACACCCTTCCCTGCTCTGATGCTCTATCTTGACTGCAGCTGTCTTTCCATGGCTGCTGCTGTCTCCAGGGCACCCCTGCTCCACAGCTACGGCTCTCACTGGACCCCCATCCCTTCTGGTCTAGGGGAGCAAGAGCTTCCGGCAGTTCCCAGCCTCCAGGTGCCTCAACAACCCTATTGGCTTCCTTGACCTTGCCTACACTTCCTAAGTGGTCCCTCCATTGAAGCCTCTAGTTGAGCCATCTGAGGGACAGTCTGCTTCCTGCCAGTGCACTGACTGGCAAAGGGGTGAACATATAGAAGTCATGTGAGGAGTCATTTTCCACTAAAAACAAGTTCTTACATTGGACTTGTTTTTTGTTATTCAACAAGAGGCTTCTGGCTTTTCAACACCTTTCTGCCCAACCTGTTTCCGTGAGCTTGTTTCACAACAGCGCCAGTGCTGACAGCACGTAGCACATGCCTGCCTCACAGTGGATGTTCTAAGAGCTCCTGCCAGCTCAGACGGCTCAGGTCCTTGGGCTGAAGGTACAATAATTCCATTGTGCAGGGGTCCAAGCCAGCTGCTCCCACATCCCAGGGCAGCACACAAAAGAGATGGCTTATTATAAATTCCCAGCCCCTCCCAGAGCTCCACGTTGCACTCCAGGATGAGCCACAAGCATAGTATGATTTAGGATGCCAGGAAAAAGGTTCTCAGACAGTCCTTGCCATTTTCTTTACATATCTGCTGAAATTCCAAGAAGACATCAGATTTTTTCGTAAGGTGCACACAGCCTAGAGAGGGAAAGCGTCAGTGTTGATGAGGCTCAGGACATGCTAGCCCAAAATATTCTAAGCTGAAAGAATTTGAGAAACAAGCATGTGCAGGAAAGTCTCTGAAACCATCCCCATCCTTCTCCATAAAATGTAGGAAGGATATTCTCACCCTCCCCTGAAGCATGTCTCATGTGATGACATGAGAGGTGAGTGATGCCCTCCCTACACCCAGGGGAAAATAAGAGAATGGAAGGGCTCAGGGATATTAGAGCCTATGAGGAAGGTCAGTAAATGATCCTCCATTCTCCACCATGTTTGGAACTGATTAAAAATGCACATTGGCCTGACGTAGTGGCTTACGTCTATAATCCCAGCTCTTTGGGCAGCTGAGGCTGAAGGATTGCTTGAGCTCAGAGGTTTGAGACCAGCCTTGGCAAGTAAGACCTTGTCTCTACTAAAAGTGAAAAAAAAAAAAAAGTGAGCCAGGCATAATGGTGTGGGCCTGTAGTTCCAGCTACTTGTGAAGCTGAGACAGGAGGATCGCTTGAGTCCAAGAGATCAAGGCCACAGTGAGCTATGATGGCGCCACTGCACCCCAGCCTGGGTGGCAGAGGAAGATCTTGTGTCAGCAAAAAATTTAAAAGCTGATTTTTTTTAAAGGTACATTATATTCACGCAGATCTGATGTAACTGGTGAATAAATATTTATTAACTTTAGCCTTCCTAATAATGAACTTCGGAATTAAGCAAATTTCCCCATCCCATCACTGGCAGCACTAGACAATTGAAGCCCCATCCCTGTCTCCCATCCTCCATAGGATGTGCCCTGAAAGCCTTAAGCACAGAGGGACAGAGAGAAAAGTGTATGCCCTGCAGCCAACTCCCAACGAGAAAGAGGACAACGGACTTGGCTAAGCATGCTCAGATACCCTCCCCAACCTCACTGTTGGATAAATCATCTCCTCACCCCAAGGAGGAGAGAGAATAGACAGAGAGGGGCCAGGAGTGTTGATTTCAAAGGATCTCCTCCTGCAGCTGCTTAATGGGTACAAAGATACAGTTGATAGAGGGAATAAATTCTAATGACTCTCTTGGGTAGCAGAGTAGAGTGTCTAAAGTTAACAACAGTGTGTTGTATTTTTCAATAGCTAGAAGACTTGAAACGTACCCAACATGTAGAAATGATAAATACTTGGGTGATTGATACCCTAAATACCCTAACTTAGTCATTACAGATTCCATGAATGTAACAAAGTTTTACCTGTGCCCCATAAATATGTACAAATACAATATTTCAACAAAATTCTTCTCCTTAAAGACAAAAAGTAACAACGAAGCACCTCCTCCTATCCGAGGAGAAGTATTATTCAAAAAGATTGTACATATGAATTTTCAGAATCCTTAGATCAAGGAAGTGTTAATAAATGTGTAGCAAGATAAACACAGAATAATCTATACCTAGACACACTGCAGTGAAACTGCAAAACACCAAAGACAAAGAGAAAGTAAGAGTAGTGAGAGCATAAAGAAAGATTACCTGCTAAGGACCGTCAGGGGACTTATCAACAGCAAGTATGTAAGCCAGAAAACAACAGAACAAGATCTTCAGATTGCTAAGGGAAAATAGCTGTCAGCTTAGAACTGTACCCAGCAAAAACTACTTTTTTTTTTTTTTTTAAAGATGGGGTTTCACCATGTTGGTCAGGCTGGTCTCGAACCCCCGACCTCAGGTGATCCGCCCGCCTTGGCCTCCAAAGTGCTTGGATTATAGGCGTGAGCCACCATGCCTTGCCAAAAACTACTTTTTAAGAAAAAAGGAAAAATAAAGACATTCTTCTGAGCAGAAAGAAAACAAACAAAAGACCCTGAGAACTTCTTACTATAGAAACTTCTGAAATGCATTCATTTCAGAAAGAAACAAAAAAATATGCAGATGGAAGTCAGAGATAGAAGATGAAGCGAAGTATAAGGAGCTTCTTTAACTGTCCGACTTTTCTCATTTATGTCCCTTATGTAGATCCCCGGCTTAATTTTGTGAACTCTTTAAGAGTTTGGGGTGAAATCTATGATTCATTACCTTAATTCTGGATCTCTATAGAGCTCAAAGAAGGATGAAGGTGCTGCTGCCTTTTCAGAAGGTGCAAGTCCAAGGGGTCAAGGGTGAAGAAAAAGGAAACAAGACCAAAAATATGGAAGTCATATGATGTGATGCATCGCCAAGGTGTGCAGATCTTTCAAGCCATAAAGAAAACAACAGACTGCTAAGGTAGGAAGTCCTCTGGAAGTATCACAAGAAAAATCCTGGCCTCTGTGTATTGTATTGAAGGAAGAAAGGAAGAGAAAATTCTTTCTTCTGGATTCTCTCCATCTCCTGCTGCCCAATGGTCAAGATTTACCCTGTGCAGAAATCACCCCTCTGCATCTTGAATGGCATCACCAGGTGCTCAGAGGCTGTCAGAAAGCCAAGTTCAAGCTTCATGGTGTATCATTTCATTTAAGTTCCAGAAGTGAAAATGAGGCTTGGTGCAAATAAGGTTTGGTATGAGAATGTGAGAACCATGCCTGCCTAGAACCTTCACCCACTCTGCAGGCAGCTTGGGGACCTTGGCTGGGTGTCAGCGGTTTGGGGCTGGAGATGGTGCCGTCAGGATGACAGGCAATCAAGGGGCTCTGAGAAGAGGCACAAGTTCCGAGTCTCATAGGCTCCTGAAACAGCTTTTCTCTCCATGGAGCTAACTGATTTGCCCCAGATTAACCTGTGCTTTGGCCTTCTTAAAACTGTTCTAACCAGGCCGGGCGCGGTGGCTCAAGCCTGTAATCTCAGCACTTTGGGAGGCCGAGGCGGGTGGATCACGAGGTCAAGAGATCGAGACCATCCTGGTCAACATGGTGAAACCCCGTCTCTACTAAAAACTACGAAAAATTAGCTGGGCATGGTGGCACGTGCCTGTAATCCCAGCTACTCAGGAGGCTGAGGCAGGAGAATTGCCTGAACCCAGGAGGCGGAGGTTGCGGTGAGCCGAGATCGCGCCATTGCACTCCAGCCTGGGTAATAAGAGCGAAACTCCGTCTCAAAAAAAAAAAAAAAAACTGTTCTAACCAATGAACTAACCCAGATTCAAAATTATTTTATTTATTTATTTATTTTTTTTTTGAGACGGAGTTTCGCTCCTGTTACCCAGGCTGGAGTGCAATGGCGCGATCTCGGCTCACCGCAGCCTCCGCCTCCTGGGTTCAGGCAATTCTCCTGCCTCAACCTCCTGAGTAGCTGGGATTACAGGCACGCGCCACCATGCCCAGCTAATTTTTTGTATTTTTAGTAGAGACGGGGTTTCACCATGTTGACCAGGATGGTCTCGATCTCTTGACCTCGTGATCCACCCGCCTCGGCCTCCCAAAGTGCTGGGATTACAGGCTTGAGCCACTGCGCCCGGCCCTCAAAATTATTTTAATTAAAAATTAAAGAAAAAATCAACCACCTATCCATTCAAGATAGGCAGACCATGCTGTGGCAACAAACAACCCCAAAATCTCATGACTTAACACAGAGAAGGTTGATTTTTCACTCACGCAATATCCACCGAGGTCCCGGGTGACCTTCAGAGCAACTGCCCTCCACGAGCTGCCTCCACCATCCAGGCTATGGAGGCTCCATCTGAGCTTGTGGCCCCCTTGGTGAGTGCATCCTGAGAAGGGGAGGCTGGGAAATCATGTGCCTGTTCCGAAAAGCCTCCTCCCGGAGGTGACACACGGCCCTTTGGCTCACAGCGTAGCTCAAAGGTAGTCCCATGGGTCTAACTTCCAAGGAGTGGGAGAGCATAATCTTCCTTTCATCTGGATGAAAAGGAGACCCCTACGAACACATGTAATGTTTTCCTGAAACATTTTTTTGAAATAGGATTTATGTTGGGAAGATAAATTTAATCACTAAAATATTTTTCTCCCTCATTCTTCTTATTCTCCCTCATATTTCTATTCTGTACACATAAGTGTATTCATCTTAACTATAAATGTCAGGAAGACTTAAATGTATTGTCTGTGATAATACCATCATTTTGGAACTACCCTAATGAGAAGTCCTCTATTTGATTTTACTTACAGAAAGTTTTGATAGAGTCAGTGACATTGAAATTGGCTTAGAACAAATAGGTTGTTTTAGAACTGAAAAGGATCTTAGCATTTCACACCCACAAAAACATGCTTTCAGAAAGATCTGGAGAAATCCATACTGTCAAAGTAAGAGTTTGCTTTTAACATATTAGTCACTACCCCTGCTGGTCCCCTGCCTCAGCCCTAACTCAGACCCTCATCATCTCTCCCTGGGCCAGCCAACTGCCTTTTGATGTTTCTTTGCCTCTGCAGCCCCCATCCAACCCATGTCCCATGCTGAGGCCACAAGTCTGATCTATATTCAGTCTACGGTTTTACAATTCAGACAATGTCTGATTTTCTCACAATTTCCTAAGTGTGTTCTGTTTCTCTTCCACATCTGAAAGCTTCTGGGGATGAGAACCGTTTCATAAATCGTTGCATGTTTTCTTACCCCTCCTTTCCCGCCTCTTCCAGCACCTGGTCCTGAACACTGTGTGTTCACAGTGCACTCAATAAATACTTGCTGAATTGAATTCTCTAAACCGTACTAATTATTCATTCAGCTCAAGTCCCTGTGTCTATGTAGAATGATGGATTTCCAGACACCAGGACTGAGGGTCAATTCAAATCTCTCGAGGGCCTGTTGGCTTCACGGTTGCATACCACCTTCCCCTTTCACACTGGTAAACAGAGGGCACAGGATTACGCCACCCCGCACTCCTAAGCAGCTGCCCCGCATTTTGTGCCATCCCTAGAATTAGTCCTAGTGGCAGACATGAAAATAAACCCATTTTTTCCCAAATTCTGTCAACAAAAGGGCCAATGAATGTCAAATTCATGACTCATTGAAAGTCCACTGCATCCTGTTTCTGACTTCTTGGAGGAAGTAGACCCCAAGATTTCCGAGAACACTCTTAGTAATTTCTCCACTAAGCACTCCTTTCAGACATTTGCAAGAGTGACAATGTCTCCATTGTGATAAGCCTGAGACTCTCAAAGACACCCTGAAGTGTGATATTTGAGTATTGTCAGTTTCTAGTCCTCAGTGTAAATGGTGGCAGTTTGAAGTCATGCCATAGGCCTCACCCTTTTGCCTGTTTTTATGTAATGGGATCTTGCAGGTACAAACAAGAAAGACACATTACATAACAGGAAAAGATGTTTCTAATTGTTGAGATCAATTTTAATACTTCATCAAATAAACTGGCAAAATAACAGTGACTCGTGTACTGAGAGTACAGTAAGTAAAAGAAAAAACTATACAAGTTATAGCATATACAAAATGCTGAGGCTAAAACATGTTCAATGAATCACTGTGCCCAGCAGGGACAAGCAGGAACTTCTTAGAAGATGCCAGAATCTTCCAAGTGTTGGGAAATCCCATACAGATTGTCTGACCTGATCATGGTGTAAATTGTGGATTATCCAGAATTCTTTAAAATGCTGTTCCAAATCTTAGTTTCAAAAGTGGAATTTGAGACAGGATGTATGTACAAATAATGAGATAAGAAATCACTTTGGGGAAGCTGATAAAGAGATCCATTCAGGCTGGAAGTGATGGCTCAGGCTCATTTCAGCCCTTCGGGAGGCCAGTGCAGGAGGATCGCTTGGGCGCAGGAGTTTGAGACCAGCCTGGGCAATACAGTGAGACAACGTCTCTGCAAAAAATAAAAATTACCCAGGTGCGGTGATGAACGCCTGCAGTGCCAGCTACCTGGGAGGATGAGTTGGGAGGATCCCCTGAGCCCAGCAGGTTGAGGCTACAGTGAGCTGTGATCACACCGCTGCACTCCAACCCAGGCAACAGACCAAGACCCTGTCTCAAAAGAGAGAGAGAGAGATCCCTTTAGCTAAATATGTCTGCACTGTAACATGGTTGCGCAAGCTTGCATATTTTATTAACATTTTAATAAATTCAATAAAATCACTGTGGCAACGTACAGCAACGGTGTTACCAGACTAACAACTACAGCTAGTGTCAGAGATATAAAACTGAAACGTGAAATCAGTATGAAAACCAAAGTTAAATGTAGGGTTTTAAAACTGAATGTGCCTCTATCAGAAACAAGAAGTTACATGGAACTTCGTAAAACGTCATGGATTAAAATATCCTTGTATAAAAACTTACTGTGTAACTGAAACGTATTTTCTTCCAAGTACTAGAGATTTTTTTTTTTTTTTTTTTTTGAGACGGAGTTTCACTCATGTTACCCAGGCTGGAGTGCAATGGCGCGATCTGGCTCACCGCAACCTCCGCCTCCTGGGTTCAGGCAATTCTCCTGCCTCAGCCTCCTGAGTAGCTGGGATTACAGGCACGTGCCACCATGCCCAGCTCATTTTTTGTATTTTTAGTAGAGACGGGGTTTCACCGTGTTGACCAGGATGGTCTCGATCTCTTGACCTCGTGATCCATCCGCCTCGGCCTCCCAAAGTGCTGGGATTACAGGCTTGAGCCACCGCGCCGGGCCCCAAGTACTAGAGATTTATTATCTGAGGAACCCATTTACTCATACTCTCCACATAGAATGCTAACCAATTAAGGATGACAGCAGCTACTAGAATTTGCCAATGATTCTACCCTTTTGAGACTCTAGAGTAGTTATTAAGAGTATTGTTAGATTTTAAAGCAAGCTACCTTTTAAAACATGTGCTCTGTTAACTTCTATTCATCATAATTAGGATTTTCTCAATGTTATAACTTCCAAACCAAACACAGGAATCAATGGCTAACAGGAGACTCAAACTGTTCTTCAGAACCTCAGAATTAAAGTTATTTTGGTCATCAAAACAGCCCCACTTCTGACTGACAGACTTCATCATAAATAAATGGCATACGCTTGAAATAACAAACTTAAACCAGTAAAATATTAGGAAATCTGTCCAAGATTTTAGAGTTGATGACATTTATTTATTGCTAAGAAAAAAATGTTAAAATCTGTGGAATAAACTTTAGTTATGAAGTCTTTGGTGTTCTAGAATTCTAGAATATCGTCATGGTGGTGGGGGCACTCACTTTCTCTGTGTATAAATAATTGTCATTTAATTGTAGATCTACAGCATTCTAAAACTGCATGATAAAATGATATTTGCTTTAGCCGGATGCTTTTGTATTCAGTACAATTCAGTATTCAGGACTATTCTATTCTATTCTATTCAGTACAATTTTATATTCAGGACAATTCTATGATACAGAAAACAGCCTTCTAGGACTAGCTGGAGTGTGAGCCATAAGCCATAGGGCCAAGGATTTGTGTTGAGTTACAAGTGAACAATGATAACTCAATCAGCAGGCTCTCTAATTTTGTATAGAATTATTCACGGAGGCTGCAATGTAGGTACAGTGAAGAAGGGTGAAATTAGGGTAATCATTCTTCATCCTTCAGCCCTGGAGGGTGTCACTGTGAACGATGGCAAACCGAAGGCATATCTATGGAGTAAAGTCATTGGGAGTTACCCAATGGTCAACCCACTCGATGCTGATTACACTGATGTGGTTTCTCTTGGTAAGGGACCCATCAAAGGGTTTTACCCAGGGCCGGGGGAGCTGCATGGCCTCTTGCCGATAATCACGCACGAAGAGTAGCAGGAATTTCTATGTGGCTAAGAAAAAGTACATGAAGAAATGCTTAAAAACTGCTTGGAGTGGAACACAATTTCATGCAAAAGCAGTGCAGGGGAAGCTGAGTGAGAAGTAAAAGCTGAAGTCTAAAACGGAGAAAACTCAGTAGGCAAAAATCACTAAATGATTTCTAAAAAATCATTTCCTGAGCACCCACTTTGGTATATAATATGCTTTAAAGTTTGCATTACTTGGCTGGGTGTGGTGGCTCATGCCTGTAATCCCAGAACTTTGGGAGGCTGAGGTAGGTGGATCACGAGGTCAGGAGTTCGAGAACAGCCTAGCCAACATGGTGAAACCCTGTCTCTACTAAAAAAAAATAAAAATTAGCTGCACATGGTGGCACATGCCTGTAATCCAAGCTACTTGGGGGACTGAGGCCGGAGGATTGCTTGAGGCCTGGAGACAGAGATTGCAGTAAGCCATAATCCTGCCACTGCACTCCAGCATGGATGACAGAGCAAGATTCTGTCTCAGAAAAACACAAATAAATAAATAAAAATAAACTTTTCACTACTCCTAAGGAAAAAGTAAGTCTCAGAGTCTCCATTTCTTGGCCAGTGTCACATGACCAGTAAAGGACCCCACCCTGTGAGATTTGAACTCAGATTTTATGGCTGACAGCGAGTCCAGGCAGGGGTCTTTCCAGCTCACTCAGCACTTTTTTGGTACGTTATAAGGAAATTTACAAAGACTTTCAATGCCTGGGCAGAAAGCCTTTGAGTACCTGCTGAATGTTAATACTCTGGGCAAGGCCTGAGACTGCCTTCCTTGGAATGACCTACTTTGCAAGGTTGACCATTGGTTGGCATCTGGGAATTTGAATTGTAAGCAGTTCCCTAGAGTGATATGAAACTTTTCTTAAATGACAGGAGTGTCTTACTGTGCCTAAACTGTTTGCTATGCTGAACACCTGATTTTCTTCAGGGAGTCTAGAATTCTGCTATGTGTTAGGCATAGACTGTCTACATGACCAGCCTCCAGTAAAAACTTGGAACACTGGATCTCTAATGAGAGTCCCTAGTAGACAACATTTCACATGTGCTGTTACAAGTCACTGCTGGAGGAATTAGATGCCCCTTGTGTGACTCCACTGGAAGAGGGCTCTCGGAAGATCGTGTCTGCTTTCCTCTGAACTTTGCTCCTTTTCCCTCTGCTGATTTTACTTTTCATCCTTTTGCTGTAATAGATGATAGCATGAGCACAACTATATGCTGAGTCTTCCTAGAAAATCACCAAACCTGGAGTAGTCTTGGGGGTCCCCAATACAATGCCTCAAAAATAGCAAGTATAATAGTGATGGATTTCAAGTCATTGACATTTTCTTTCATGTTTAATTGTTGATTCACATAATACTTGCACAGGGTATTAAGATTCAACAAGTATTCTAAAGCTTGTAATAAAAAAGGATAGACTCTTGTTTATCTCTTCCCCATACCTTCAATTTTACTTGTCAGAAGGAACCATATTCATATCTTTTAGACATTGCTTCTGATATTTATATTCATATTGATACACGTGCTTACACTTAAAGTTTTTACATTATTTATCATGTTTCTACTATTAAAAAATGAGTATTAAACTATCTTACAACCAGTCCCCCAACACACCCATGACCTTTTCTCTTCCTCCATTCTCATGTGGTAGGTTTTGGCATGATTTTTGGTTAAATAAATATTCAATGTTTACATTATTACGCCTACCTACTCTTCACAGCTGAGCCACAAAATGTACTGTGATTAATTTCCTTTCTTGCTACTTTTTTAAATGATCTGAAGATAATTGTTTTATATTTTTGTTTGTTCTGTCACCAACTCTTCCTCTAAACTCTGTCAAACTTTTAAAATTTCTTTCACTGACACACAAAAGGTAATTTATCATATTCATTTATTTCTTTGAAGATATACTTTTAGAGTTCTCTGACTCTTCTGTAAATGTGTCATTCTGGAAATATATCTGCTTTCCTTCTGTGTCGAATGCCTTGTTTTGTAGCTCTCATATTTTGCTGGTTTTTTTTTTTTTTATTTGATGGAGCACATTCTCTAATAACCCTCTAGAAATGTTATAAGGGAGTGAAATGTTTGAGACTTACATGTCTAGAAATGTGTTTATGCTACTACCCTCACACTTGATTGATAGTTTGGCTGGGTATAGGATTCCAGCTTGCCAATCACTTCTCCTCAGAATTGTGAAGACATTCCTCCACTTTACTCTAGTTTCTTAGATTGTTGCTTATAAGCCTGTAGGATTTCTGATTTTAGGCTTCTTTTTCATGCAACTGTAAAATTTCACAATGATGTGCCTTGGTGTTATTGTTTTGGGAATTCAGAAGGTCCTTTTCAATTGGGAGACTCAAGTCTTTCAGGGCAAGATTTTCTTGTATTACTTTCTTGAAAAATTTATTATGCCATTTTCTCTGTTAACTTTTTCTAAAATGCCTATTAGTATAATATTTTACTTCTTGCATTGATTCTCTAATTTTTATATGTTTTTTATATCTTGATCTTTTTGGTTACTTTCTGAAGATTTCTTCAACATTTTCCAATACACTGTTGAATTTTTATTTCAAGATATTTTTGAACTTCCAATAGCATTCTTTTGTTTTTTGAATGTGTATTTCATATTTTTTGTGTGTGTGTTATGTAACATCTTCTGACCTCTCACATGATACTAAGCCAAGGGTACTCCCCCTGCTCCATTTCTCTGTCACTAAAATTTTGTTACTAAAACTGTCTTTCATGGTGAACACTTTCCTGAGAGCCCTTGTGATTCTTAGTTATTCTTTTTTTTTTTTTTTTTTTTTCGGCAAGGAACTAAAAAGCTGGTTGTGTGCACAGGGGGAGCTTGGATCCAATGGGCTTCACTGCAGCGCTGTCAGGTGGAAGCCTGGCCATTTTGCTGGGGAGCCTCAAAGTGTCAGATCATAGGTCTTTTCTCCTGGTTTCTCCATAGAGGAATCCTCCTGCCTGCGAGATATAATTCTGTATGTGAATGTTCTGAGAATTGAGGAAGGACTGGATGTCACCTTTAAATGCAAACTTTTTTACTCAATCTCCATTTTCAAACCTTTGTACTATATCAAACACATTTTATTAACGAAGCCTAACATTGAATGAATCAGCAAAGGAGACATGCTCACAGGAACCAGCTCCAGGATAAATGGATAACTGACACACTCACCCTTCCTTCGCCTGGTATCTCTGAAGCATAAATTTTTTTTTCCTAGTGGGGTGAAGGAAGGGACCTGGGGACTGACTGCTACTTATACAGGCTGTGAATTGATGCTCCTCTTTTTATCTCCACCTCTCATCCCTAAGTTTCTGGTGCCTCTAATCTGCCAGTCTCTATGAAGCTCACTTGAGCAAATTGGCTTCCCATTATAGCTTCCCCCATTGCACATGGAGTTTCCTCCATGCTGCTGTATCATTCACCATTTGTCTATCTGCGTTATGACTTCCAAGCTTTTGTTGACATCCTTCTTCTAGGGTCCTCTTTTCTCATGTTTTCTTTGTTCCTGTGGATTTATGACTTTGAAAAAAATAGTCATTTTATTGGAATTCCAGATGGGATAAAGATAACTATTCCTTCAATTCCCCATGTTTTAACCTACCAATCTTTTACTGAAAGTATAAGTATTTATTTATAAATTAAAGAAAACTAATTCGATTAAGCAGTAACAAATCACTTTTAGTTTGGAAGGTATTTAATTTACATCCATTGGGTAAAGACTTCTTCAAATCTTACTCTATAACTATCAAAGACTGGTCTAAGAAACACAGACATCAAAATCAACTTATGGTATTTGTTGAAAATGCAAAAACATGAGCTTACCCTAGACTGTATGCCTCAGACTCTTTGGGAATTGGGCTAAGTACTCTG
>NW_016107347.1:2957354-2964247 GCF_001604975.1 Cebus imitator | reverse complement strand
TGTTGACCAGGATGGTCTCGATCTCTTGACCTCGTGATCCACCCGCTTCGGCCTCCCACAGTGCTGGGATTACAGGCTTGAGCCACCGCGCCCGGCTGTATTTGTAGTTTTTTTAATTCCTATGTTGTTAAGCCTTGCTTATTGGTCAAAACCACTGTAAAAGAAAGCATCCTCAGCCATCTATTGTTTGCTACCTGAAACTTAAGGAAAGAGTCTAAGAATTCCAGCTCCACAGATTCAGGAACATGAGAATGGCAACCAATGTCACCGCCTCCATTAAACTAGGGATGAAAATAAATGCGTGTTCCAAGGCCTTGATGAGCTAAACCAATTATGCAAAGTGAAACCCTCCATTAGGCTTTTGTTCCAGTCCTAGTCTCTAGCTGACTGTAAAGTGGGAAAGCAACCTGCTGGGTTCCAGGAAGGCCTGAAGCAGGCAACAGCAGCCTTCCCCCTCATCCTCCAGGTCTTAGCCCCGCACAGCGGCAGGTTTTGTTTCATGGCAAAATATTTTGCACTCAAGATTATTAGTTTTCCTTTTAAAATAGTAACGTTGATGTTTTTTCTGCTTATAAAAGTAATGTATGCTGGCTGAAGAAACATTAGAAAACAGAAAAAACTGAGAAGAAAATAAAATTCACCCGAATCCCAGAGATAGCCAGTGTTAACATGTTAGTGCATTCCTTCTAGTCCTATTTCTGCACACCCGTGCTTTACGCAGTTGAGATAAGAACTCTGAGATAGTTGTACGCCCTGCTTTTCTTCCACTTCTCATTCTGTGAGTGTGTCTCCACATAAAGCTCTTCGTACACATATTTAAAGGTTGGTTAGCTACCCATTCATTTGGCCACTCCCCAATTGCTGGATACTAAAGTTATTTCCAACTTTTTGCTGTTACAAGTAACACGATATTCAGCTTTTTATATAAATTTTGGCCCACA
This sequence comes from Cebus imitator, assembly GCF_001604975.1. Taxonomy (NCBI): domain Eukaryota; kingdom Metazoa; phylum Chordata; class Mammalia; order Primates; family Cebidae; genus Cebus; species Cebus imitator. The sequence continues at coordinate 2,963,306 of NW_016107347.1, read as the reverse complement.
GTTCTAGCTTTTTCCTAAGGATGCATTCCTGGAGGCTATGAGTATTTTAAGGCTCTTGATAGAAGTGGTTACACTATTTTCCAGAAAAGTTCTTTCAAGATACACTTTTCAACCAGCAACAAATGAGAGTGTTCCTCTCATTACTGTTTCAACAGCTATAGATATTATACATTTTTTAACCAACATAATATATCTAGATTATTCTAAAAATCAGTATTCTCAAAAGACCTATAAAAGACACCAGCCCCCTGGCCCACTATCCTCTGCCCATATTGCAGGTGAAATTATGCAATAATGTTTTTAGCTATTATTTTAAGTACTTATAATAATATGTTTATTTCATAATTTCAAAATTTTAGACATTATCTATTCACTTACTGCTGCAAAAGAGTAGGATTTAGCTAATTTACACCAAATTCCCATTTCCTCACTTTTTCTTCCCACATCCTCCCAATAAACTTATATTGCCATGGTTAAGCAAACCAACAATAAATCTACAATTATTAAGTAATATAACAATAACATCTTGTGTTTATTTATTTATTTATTTTGTATTACAGATTTTATTGCACACATTTATATTAAGGGAAAACCCTAAAGCAGATGCTCAAACTTTGTTGAACATCAGAGAATTTATATTGGAGAGAAAGCCTAAAAATACAATGAATGTACAAAAACATTTGTTCAAAAAACTATAGTTTAGAAAACACCCATTTATACCTATATATACCTTTGAGGAGTCACAGTAGAATGAAGACACTGCAACTTCAGACATTACACTAAATCAGAGTGTTAAGTATAAAATGATCCAAAGCTGCCGGGCGCGGTGGCTCAAGCCTGTAATCCCAGCACTTTGGGAGGCCGAGGCGGGTGGATCACGAGGTCAAGAGATCGAGACCATCCTGGTCAACATGGTGAAACCCCGTCTCTACTAAAAATACGAAAAATTAGCTGGACATGGTGGTGCATGCCTGTAATCCCAGCTACTCAGGAGGCTGAGGCAGGAGAATTGCCTGAACCCAGGAGGCGGAGGTTGCGGTGAGCCGAGATCGCGCCATTGCACTCCAGCCTGGGTAACAAGAGCGAAACTCCGTCTCAAAAAAAAAAAAAAAAAAAAAAAAATGATCCAAAGCTAACAGTATATACATTTTAAAGAAGCAGATTTTTTTTGAAGATTTATAATTACATTTGAGGTATGCTTCTTTTTCTGCAAAAAAAAATTACAGATTTTCTAAAAAGCAAATAATAATGCAACTCAAGTCTCCAGTTACTTCCTGTTGATTCTTTCTTCCCATTGTTTATGTGAAAGTATTTGATTAATTGTTGCATCAGAGATATGAGAGACCATCTTTTTTTCTCATCAAATTCCTCTGGGGGGTGGGGTGGGCTTCTATTTATTTATTTATCTTTGTACCATTAATATATTTGTTGTTGTTATAAATAACAAATAATAATTGTCATAACTGCACAAATATGATTCAACACAGACCTACACTGTGTGCTAACATTACTGACTTTCCTGTCTCTGTTTCGGCTGGCATTTTTTACTACCCTTTTCTTCTTGCCTTCCCGATAGCTCACATTTAACACCATTACATCAAATATTCTTTTGAGTCTCCCATTTTCCTAAGGATCTTCCTGCCAAAGTTCTTCATAGTCATGCTTCAGGATGGACCAGGAATCAAATTATTCGCTAAACAAACTTCTAATGAATCTAATTTTTAATTCTCTGACTCTTCTGCCTTTTGTTGCCAGAAGTTTCTGAGCCCAGAGGGGCTGTGGGCCAGCCAGCTCTCACCTGGGCTGCATTCTACGGTGACTCTGTGGGCACCACAAGCTGTGGTTTCTTCAAACCAACTCCATCGAACAGCACTTTGCAAGAAGTCTGTTGAACTCTCTCATGCTCCGATAGCCCTCATAGCCCATTGGTTCAGCTCGGGGTGAATTCATCCCCCAGGGAACATCTGGCATACTGCAGATAATTTTTGGTTGCCACAACTGAGTTGGGGGCTGCTACTGGTACCTAGTAGGTAAAGCCCAGGGATGCTGCTAAGCCTCCTACGATACGTAAGACAGCCCACAACAACAAATAATTATTATCATTACCATTTCAGTAGCTTCTCAGGATAAAGAAGAGGTCAACATATATAGTCAAATTGACATCTTTTTTTTTTTTTTGAAACGGAGTTTCTCTCTGTTGTCCAGGCTGGAGTGCAATGGCGTGATCTCAATTCCCTTCAACCTCTGCCTCCTGGGTTCAAGTGATTCTCCTGCCTCAGCTGACTACAGGCACCTCCCATCATGCCCAGCTAATTTTTTTTGTATTTTTAGTAGAGACTGGGTTTCACTATGCTGTACAGGTTGGTCTGGAACTCTGACCTCAGGCGATTTGCCCACCTCGGCCTCCCAAAGTGCTGGGATTATAGGCGTGAGCCACTGTGCCTGGCCTTGGATTGATATCTTTGTATCATTCAAGTTCTTGGAGACTGTTTCTTCAGTCATAAAATGAGACTGATACTTAGGAATCCTATTAGGACTAAATGAGATGATATACAAACAGGTTCCAAAGCGTTTTTCAAAACTAGTCAGAAGTTATTATTTTTAAAAATGTTTTGATAGCTTGGCAGATTAAAAATGCTACCTTGTTTAAATTGACATTTTTTGTACTGGGTGAGGCTAAAATACTTTCATGTGTTTATTTTGCAATTTGCATTCATTCTGCTGTGATTTGTCCAAATCCTTTGTTCACACCGATTAACAATAATATGTTTATTATTACCCACAGGCTCTGGCCCTGCTAGCATGTGACTGCAAAATAGAGTCACATTTACTTTAATATTGAAACTACTCTGAATCACTACATCACAAATTAAGAAGAAATGTGCTGTTTTCCCAGGATTTCTCTTCCCAAGTGACTGTGATTCTCCGAAGTTGAAGGGCTGTCCTCGTCACTTGCTGCCCCCTGCTGGAAGAGCAGAAACTCACTCAACACTAGAGGGACTGTACTCCATGGCTATTGGGGACCTCCCCACATTTTCCTGGGGTGGCCCCACCTGCTGGTCTCCTAGGCTTCCCACTCCACCATTTAACACCTGGTGGTGGTCAGCAGACAACCATGTCACAGCCCTACAGCCCTGCAGAGATGGAGCCCAGCTGGACACCTGTCTCCACCTCTCCTAGAGCCCTCTTGTTTTCACTGCCAGGTGCAAGAATTGATCAACTCTCCCAGGTGAAGATGAATCCTCAAGCCGCAATAAAGATCTCGGTATTCAAGTCAATTATGATTGTCCCATATTGAAACTGCCAAAATCCCAAGTGATTCAGCTCTTTAGTGATATATGTATGCTTAGTAGTTTTATATATAAGTATTGAGCATTTATTGTGTGCTCATATAGCACGCATGAATTTACATGAATTATTTTATATTTATTTCTCATTTAAATATTAGAAGTTATGCAGATTATTATTACGGGTCCTACTTTATAGATGAGACTTGGACAGAGGTAGGCAATGTGCCAGAAGACACAGAACCACACATCCAATTTAGGACTGTCAGTCCTCAGCACCTACATTGTGCACAGTTAAGGGGCTATTTTTTTCTATTTGTACATACTGCACTCATTTCCTCTAAGACATACTTGGATGGAGTAGGTTGCATCTGGGTCTAGACTCTCTTCTTTTGAAGGTTAACCCTCAGGAGGCACCGTAGCTAACTGCTTCACTCTGATCTCAATCAGAGCCACCCAAGTCCATCAACACATGTTTATGTTCTTGAACTTTAAAGTGGGACGGGTGGAAGGGGAAGTCAAAGTCCTAATTCTCTTTTCCCAAGAGATGACCTTCCTTTACTTAATAAATCCCATACCTACAAAAATTAATAGACATTAATTATGATAATAAAATGCAAACACAGAGAGAAGGGAGGCCAAGTGCCTGTGGATACACTGGGGAAAAACGGCATTTAACTACTCCTCCCAATGGTGTCTAAGCTCAGATCTTACTAAATCAATCATGTCTTATTACATAAGGTCACTGATATTTGTGCATTGTGTGTTCCTTTATAAAATTTTTATTTTGTTGTTGTTTCTGTCAGGGGATTATGATTTCCAAATGCTGCAATATAGTGACTTTTTACCACTTTATGTAACCTCGGCATCCATGTTGAATACAAGTTTAACTGTCTCAGACCAAAATCAGGTCGCCCATGACACAATTTTCAGTCCTACACTACACCCACACCCAAATGGCTCAAGCCCGTAGCCAGAAATAAGAACTTAGAGGCCTCTCTACCACTAGCAGTCCGGACTCCCCACTTTCCCACCACTTCCTTTAAAAAAAAAACATGCAGGCATTTGCCCAAGAACTGAGAGTCACCCACACCCTATTCCCTAATATATATGCTGCTTATTGCCATGCACATGTGCTCTCTCCCTCTCTCCCAACTCTTCTTTCTCTCTATCTGACTCTTCATTCCCGCCTCACGAGACCCAGGGATAGGCCGCCCCCCAGGCTGGGTTTTTCCCATGATCCTGGGGAGAACAGAAGGTCAGGCTCCCAGCGCTAGAGTGATGGAGGCATAAACTGGATCATAAGTCAGAAGGTGTCTGCCAGTATAAACAAGTTTTCCACGTGAGGGGCCCCTGTGGTCGTGGGTTGGATAACTAGACATTAGGCCATCTGCCAGGTAAAGGGTATCCCATGGAAGGTGCACTGTAAACACCTACATCCAACCCCCCTTTGTTTCCTGTTAGGGCAGGATTGCTGGCTGCTTTGGTTCTAAACTCCAGTTTATCTGAGGGCTCTCAAAACACAACCCCTGCGGAAGGAGCACGGAATGAACAAGCTCAATGGACTCCATGTCTGTCTTAGTTTGCCCTTCTCGAGTCTTTAGTGTCACGGGCCTCAGGTGACTACAGTCTCTAAATCAGAAAAGAAAAACAAAAGAAACTAGGAACATTTGGCCGGGTGCGGTAGCTCATGCCTGTAATCCCAGCACTTTGGGCGGCTGAGGCGGGCGGATCACCTGAGGTCAGGAGTTCAAGACCAGCCTGGGCAACATGATGAGACTCCATCTCTCCAAAAAGTACAAAAATTAGCTGGGCGTGGTGGTGCGTGCCTGTAATCCCAGCTACTTGGGAGTCTGAAAAAGCAGAATTGCTAGAACCTAGGAGGCAGAGGTTGCAGAGAGCCAAGGTTATGCTATAGCACTCCAGGCGACAGAGCAAGACTCGGTCTAAAAAATAAAAAAGAAAGAAATCAGAAACATTTCAACAGGACTGGTACACCTCTCCCTGCTCTCCAATGGCACCCCTTGACATTCTACCTTCCAGATTCCTGGGACACAAGTCACCCCTCTTGTTTCCAGCTCATTCATTGATACTACTTAGAGTGACTATGATAATGAGCTCCCTGGTGATTTTTATATCTGCTACAAAACGGAGGGGTGGATCAGGCTTCCAAATATGCGTCAGGCTATCTAGCATCTTACTTCACTGACCTTGCAATGGAAGCCCTAGGTTGAAATAGGAACATGTGGCAAAGGAAAATGTAATTTCAAAGCCTCTGAAATCACTAGTGAAGGTGGAGGCTGTGGAGCCAGTGTGAGTCCTGGCCATGTTTACTAGCTTGAGCCTGAATTTGGGCAAGTTATTTGACTTCCTGTCACAGGCGGACTGTTAATCACACCTATCCCACAGGGTTGTTGTGAGGATTGAATGTAGCATTGCGTGTGGAGTGCTCAGAATGGCACCTAGCAGGCGAATGTGGGCTGCTGTAACTTATTCCCGCATTCCCAGTGTCTGGCACAGCACCTGGCCCCAGGACGTGCAGTCCATTCTTGTTGCTAATGATACTATGATCTTTTTTTTTTTTTTTGAGACGGAGTTTCACTCATGTTACCCAGGCTGGAGTGCAATGGCGCGATCTCGGCTCACCGCAACCTCCGCCTCCTGG
>NW_016107347.1:2956165-2957339 GCF_001604975.1 Cebus imitator | reverse complement strand
GGGGTTTCACCATGTTGACCAAGATGGTTTCGATCTCTTGACCTCGTGATCCACCCACCTCGGCCTCCCAAAGTGCTAGGATTACAAGCTTGAGCCACCGCGCCCGGCCTGATACTATGATCTTCACAGTCTGAGTCATGTTTTGTGAGGTCCCTGTGAAAAATTTCCGGGGCTCAGGCCTATGTCTGCCGCAACAGAAAAGTACAAAATCCCACATCGGTGATCAAGGTGTATTTCCACATTTCAGTCTGAGGGTTGGCTTGCAGAGGAAATGCTTCACGGGTTTCAGGCTTATCTTACAATAGAAAAGCCTTAATGTGATTATTAGAATCTTTACCCTTGTGTTTAAATTTACACCTTAATTAGGTCTTGTATCTTTTTTTTCCTCTTGGAAGTAAAACTGCAAAACCTGAGGGATGAGGTGTTTGTAAAAGACTTCCTTCAAAGTGAGAGGGCACTACAAAATCACAGGTGTACCTGCAGAGTGTCAAAGGGGAGACTGCAAACAGTGAAGTTATCCCAACACAGGGGCACTGGGCGCCTTGCTTCATGCAGAATTCAGTTGCAATTGGCCTGAATTTACTTACATTTCTATTTCACTCTGACATGGGAGTAAACCAATGCTCTGTATTACATTTGCAATTCTTATTCTAAAGGCATTGTTATGATTTCATTTCTTAACTCTTACTGAAGAGAAAGTAGCCTTTTTGTTCCATTAAGGATGGTTTAACATCTTGAAACGTGGGAAGAGGTCTACTTTATTGAAACATGCTGTAGACCAGGGGCCCCCAATCCCTGGGTACCAGTCCATGGCCTGTTAGGAACTGGGCCACACAGCAGCAGGTGAGTGGTGGGCAAGCAAGCTCCGCCTCCTGTCAGATCAGCAGTGGCATTGGATTCTCATAGGAACATGAAGCTTATTGTGAACTGTACATGCAAAGGATCTAGGTTGTGTGCTCCTTATGAAAATCTAATGCCTGATGATCTGAGGTGGAACAGTCTCATCCCAAAACCATTCACCCACTTTGCTCCATGGAATAACTGTAAAACTGGTTCCTGGGGCCGGGCGCGGTGGCTCAAGCCTGTAATCCCAGCACTTTGGGAGGCCGAGGCGGGTGGATCACGAGGTCAAGAGATCGAGACCATCCTGGTCAACATGGTGAAACCCCGTCTC
>NW_016107347.1:2897284-2955315 GCF_001604975.1 Cebus imitator | reverse complement strand
TTTTTTTTAGACAGAGTCTCACTCTGTTGCCCAGGCTGGAGTGCAGTGGTGCAATCTCAGCCCACTGCAACCTCTGCCTCCTGGGTTCAAGCGATTCTCCTGCCTTAGCCTCCTGAGTAGCTGGAACTACAGGTGCGTGTCCCCACACCTGGCTAATTTTTTGTATTTTTAATAGAGACGTGGTTTCACCGTGTTAGCCAGGATGGCCTCAATCTCCTGACCTCGTGATCCGCCCTCCTTGGCCTCTCAAAGTGCTGGGATTGCAGGTGTGAGCCACTGTGCCCAACAGGCCCCACATCTTCATACCACCAAATTGGGAATCAAATTTCAACATCTGAATTTGGGGAAGACACAAACTTTCAGACTATAGCAATCCTAAAGTATTAAGTCTCGGTGAACGTTAGGGAGAAAACTTCATTAGATACTGAGATCAAAGACTGTTGTTAAGTCACTTCCATCAGCTGTATGATCCTATACCTTACTCAGGGTGGGTGCTTAATAGAGCAATATCTGTTGATTCATTGATTATCTTGAAGGTCAGGTGAAAGAGTTTGTGCCTTAAATAAAGGAGAAGTAAGAACTCACTTCTGTGAGTTCAGATTGGTATGGAAGGGACTGGGTCTTGTTCATTTTTGTAACCTGAATATTCCATGTATTCACTCAATAAATTAATATTTATTGGACAAGTGGTTGTACAAGCAAATGAACAAGAAAATCTCAGGGATCTCCTCCATGAGAGTCCACTGACTCCTTCTTGGCCCCATCAGTTCAATATGAATACCCCATAAATGATGCTAGAGAAGAAATGATTTTCAAATTGCAGGTGACAGAACGTGAGTTTATTAATACCATACTCCACGAATTCTAAGATGCACATTTTAACTTCTAAAATTAGATGGTTCATACAATCAGTTGCATACTATAGTTTAAGGGGCAGTATTCTTTCATCTTTATGGTAATTTTTTTAAAATATTGCATCTTACAATTAAAGGACTCTTCTATTTGATGAAATATGGTATATTGGTTGATGTAATCCAAATCAAAGGCTATCAACAGGATAGAACAAATAAGAGTGACTTGAACAAGGTGGAATTTTGTGGTGATAAACAGTATAGTCCTGCACTTAAGTTCAAAAAATCAATTGCCCAAGTAAAAGATGAAGACAAGTTGGCTTAAATTCAGTTCCTGTCAGGTTTGAGTAGACTTCTAAGGAAGTCAATAGCCATGTCACTGCCCAAAAGCTAATGCAATTATAGGCTGTGCTAATAGAAATATAGTGTCCCCACACAGGCGGAAATAACTCATTGTAATGTTCTTTGGTCAGATCGAGTTTGAAATCTCTTCTTGCCACATTTTAAGAGGCACATTAACAAACTGGAGCAGCTGCTTTTATTGAAATTGTGCTTTGGAGTTAAGCCCTAGATCTACAATGAGAGATGACTTTAAAAGAAACAATTTGAGTAAATGTGGTATTGAATTTATCATAAGGAAATTGCTAGATGCATTCTTCTCTGGGAGAACCCAGGAGGTCCAGCGATAGCTACGTTTCCTGTTTGCCTTTATGAAGGCTGAATTGTACAACTGCCCGTGTTTCCCTTTTTGCTCTGGCCGCCAGTAAGTTCAAAAGGCAAATACCTAGCCAAGCTTAGAGATCCGTACGGCATGTATTAGTGCACTACACTTACCTTGGGTCAATATTTCCTGCGTTTATTTTCCCTTTGCTAATATTTCCTCCATTACTTGTATAATCCTGCTGTATCATTTATGCTTTTGCAGACTCCTTCCAGTCTCTTTTGGGATACATTGGGGAGATGAATGAATAAACACCAAAAATAACCAAGTAAAAAATGGATGCATATTCAGAGAGGAGAGCAACTGGGGAGACAAGTGATGAGGAAATTATTCCTGAGAGATATGGCGAAGGAACCGGAACTATTGGAAAAGCAGAAGACTGATTGGGGAATGAGCGTAATCCTGCACACATTGACAGGCCTATCATACTGGAAACAGATTAAGTATATTCTGTATGACTCGGAGTAAAATCAGTGAATGTTAGAGAGAGAGTTGTGTTTATTTTCTTGATATAAAGGAAAAAGGTGCCAACAAGTAGAGCTGCCCAAAATTAGAATGGCTGCATTGTGAGGAACCGTGCTCCTGTTTGCGGAAGCGCTTAAGTTGAGGCCAGAGGGCCACGTGTCAAGGACAGGGACGATGGGATTCCTGAAGGGTGTTGGAAGTCCCTCTTGACTTGTGAGTCAACATTCCGTGCAATGGAGGTTGAGACAGGGAAGAAGACACCTGCTGGGAGAAGGGAGCTTGACCAAGAAACTTGCCCTCGTAGAATGGGATTCAGGGAGACAAAGGCCTCTAGGGAAAGAGGTCACTTCCCAGGGAGGGCCGTCCACCTGCCATGGAGATCTGCTTCCAAGCCCAGTCCTCACACTGAAAACGGCACAAAGAGAAATCTGGAACACAGACATGAGCACTGAGAAGGACAGGCCTCCAACCGGCCTTCCTGTTCTCCACGGTCCCCTCTATCAGGGGACAGGAATGTGGCACTCTCAATTCCCCAGGGGCCTTTTTTATTCCCTTTCCTGGGTTCGAATTCCATCCTTGCCTCTGATTGGCTAACAATTACCTCATTGTCTTTTCACTTGCTTAGAAAATCACATCTGCCTTCTCCACCCCCTTCCCTCCCTTCCCAGTGCCTCTTACTCCAAAATGACAGCGTCTTTCCCTTGCTGTGTATTCCTGCCCTCAAGTTCACAACTCCCCATTGTCTTCGACCTGATGTCCCAGGGCTTTCTGCTTTTCTTCCCTGACTGCATTAGCCATGCAGATTTATGCAGTGCTTCTCCCAGTCCTCAGCCATCTTCCCTGCTATGTTAATATTCAATGTTTTCCTTTCCCTCAACTCTGCTTTCAGCAGATCTTATTCCACCCCACCTCGGAGCGGCTCCCAGCTTGGTGGGGGCAGCTGGGTGTGGTGAGCACAGGACACTGCGGTGGACAGATGGACTGGCGGAGGGGCAGGAAACGCCCCCAGCCCCAGCTCAGCTGCTGAGTGATTTTATCGAGTAGGAGGGGAGGAATGAGACAGCTCCGCCAGCCCAGGCTAAAAACAGACCTGGCCTCCTCCGAATGTTCCACAGATTGGGACCCTCTTCCTCCCTTCTCGATTCCCACCATCTCTCCAAATCTCAAATCCTACAGCCACCGTGTGACTTCTGTCCCCGTCAAGGCCACTCAGGATGTTGATCTTAATTTGATTTTGACAGAGGAGGAGGGGGAGGGAGCTCACAGTGTGATCTGTCCTCTTCTCTCCACCCACCTCCCAGGGTGGCCAGGGTCCAGCCAGCAGGACCTACAGTTTGGAATAATTTATAGCCTGAGACATCAGAAGGTTGGAACCCAGCCAAGGCCATAAACTTTGTTCAGAGTGCTGTGACAGTTTATGGTGAAGGGCAGACAGGACGGACTTACTGGCCCCGGGCCTGTCCCTTTATTACAGAGCACCCACCCTTCTGCCACTCCTCTCACCAGTGGGGCCATGGTGACTTGCTGAATGGCACATGGGAAGCAGGCCTAGGTCCTCACACTTGGTTCCTGTGTCCTGGGATCCCCACATACCCTGGCCCTCACATACCCATATACCCAGGTCCCAACACATCCTGGTCCCACACGCCCAGCTCCCCACACACCCTAGACCTCACACACCCCATATACCTAGTTCCCTACACACCTGGGTCTTCACACACCCCACACACTCAGGTCCCCACACACTCTGGCCTTCACACACCCATCTCCTCACACACCCATCTCCTCACACACCCAGCTCCTCACACACCCAGCTCCTCACACACCCAGGTCCTCACACACCCAGGTTCACACACACCCAGGTCCACATACACCCAGGTCCACACACACCCAGCTCCTCACACACCCAGCTCCTCACACACCCAGGTCCTCACACACCCAGGTCCTCACACACCCAGGTCCTCACGCACCCATGTCCTCACACACCCAGCTCCTCACATACTCAGGTTCACACACACCCAGGTTCACACACACCCAGGTCCTCACACACCCAGGTCCTCACACACGCAGGTCCTCACACACCCATCTCCTCACACACCCATCTCCTCACACACCCAGGTCCACACACACCCATGTCCTCATGCACCCAGCTCCTCACGCACCCAGGTTCACACACACCCAGGTCCTCACACACCCGGGTACACACACACCCAGGTCCTCACACACCCAGGTACACACACACCCAGCTCCTCACACACCCAGGTCCTGACACACCCAGGTCCTCACACACCCGGGTCCTCACACACCCAGGTACACACACACCCAGGTCCTCACACACCCAGGTCCTCACACACCCAGGTCCTCACACACCCGGGTACACACACACCCAGGTCCACACACACCCAGCTCCTCACACACGCAGGTCCTCACACACCCAGCTCCTCACACACCCAGCTCCTCACACATGCAGGTCCTCGCACACCCTGGTCTTCTCAGACCCTGGTCCTCGAACACGTGGGTCCTCGCATCCTCTTGTCCTCCTACGTGGGCCTGTGAGGCACACACAGAGAATAGAGGGTCACAGAGTAGACACAATAACCCATATCAAAGGCCGGCCATCAGGAAGGGGTAGAGATGCTTCCCTGACTCCCATTCCGTCTACCGGGAAATGCTATCAAGTGAACTTCCCTCAACTTTGAGGGAAATAGACTACAAAATAAGTCATGTGAAAAGGGTGTGAGGAGGAAGAGGGCCCGGCACTTGTTTCTGCGAGTATAGCCCAAATGTAAGGCCTCTACCAGCATTTGTCTAAACAACACTGTCACGGTCATATTTTAAAACAAGGGATGGAACCTATCCTAGCCTCCTTCGGTTGGGATTCAGGGGTTCAGGGTGCCCGCAGTTCCCCGAGAGGACGTTTCTCCAGGTTCTTGGTCTATCACTCTCAAGAATGGGAGAGGAGACCACGGCGTGGTGCGCTAGTAGAAGTAAATGCCAGACTCAAAAGTGTTTGTAGAAGGTGATTTATTTAGGTAAAGAAAGAGAAACGGGAGAACGAGAGAGAAAGAAACAGCTAATTCTCCATTAAGTGAAAGAATCCAGACAGATGGAATCCAGGAGAGGAAAGCAGCTTCCACACTGAGCGGAAGGGAACAGAGAGAGATGGAGTTTAGGAGGGGAAGACAGGCTTCCACGAGAGAGTGTGGAAGGGGACTCCAGAGGGGAACTCCAGAAGAGAGAAAGACGGCTTCCACACAGGGAGTGTTCCTGGAAGGGGACCCAAACATGGAGTCTGAAGGGGTGAGGAAGAAGGGGACATTTAACCTGGGAGGAACTCCCTCCTTCTCCAACTTCTCTAACCAATGAAAGGAGTTCCTTAGAACTTCCGCTGGAGTGATTGACTTTTATTCTTTCAGTGCCTACGAAAATTAAAACAGAAACCGTTAAATCTCCCAGATGGAGAGAGATGGGAGGGGGCAAGGTGCTGGAAAGTTCTTGCCCTTAAAACTACACGGATCCGGAAAGAGAACATGGATCCGGAAAGAGAACACATTCCCTTACTTTGACTACGGGAAACTTGTTTTTCCCCTGTGTTTCCCTCCATGTATTTCTGAGGCAACCCCCATTCTGCGAAGTCTTCCCTGGTTGGCCCAGCTCCCTTGGTCGGGCCCTGCCTCCAGCCAGGCCCTCAACCACCCTTGGGAGCAGCCTTCTCCTGACTCTGTCTCTCAAGCTGGGCACAGGTCCTTCCCTCCAGCCCCGACCATGACAGCAAAAGCCAGTTCATCTTTAACAAGATTCTTACCTAAAGCTTAGGTGAAGGGTATTACAGCACAGCCACAAAAATAACAAAAACCTTCATGTCAGGTAGAGGAGAAAACAGAATCTGCAGGCCTCGCCTGCTTATAGAATACCACGCTGTCCTCCTCCCAGCCTGTTCACTCAGGAAGAAGCCAACCTTTCTCTCCCCACATCTGAGGTCTGCAATCACTTACAGCCTATGTAGAGCCTCTCACCGCAGCACCCCTGTGCAAAGCCCTGGGCTCCACTTCTTAAAGCTCATGGAAAGGAAACTGCAACTCTTGTCTTGCTCCGGCCTCATTTCCTGTCTCAGGTGTTAACTCTTCCCAGGGTGACTGACAACAGGATGGTTCACTCACTTCAGAACCACGAGGTTGACTCATCCAACAGCCTGGCCTCTGGTTTCCTCCATCTGCTCACATCCAGCAACCTTTTCCTTCACTCCATCTCAGCCACCAATACCTGTAACCAGCTTAGACATTGTCACCACCAAGGAGAGCACCAGCTCTGAAATTTCCTTCTCAAAAATCCCCACCAGACCATGAAAAGACATGGAGGAACTGTGAAAGAAAGAAGCCAATCTGAAAAGGCTAACTGCTGTATGATTCCAACTATTTGACACCAGAAAAGATAAAACTGTGGAGATTGAAAGGAAAAGTATTTGGCAGAGGTTTGGGAGAAGGGAGGGATGAAGAGGTTGAGTATAAATTATTTTCAGGGCAGTGAAACTATATTGTATGATACCCTGCTGGAGTATACATGTCATTATTCCTTTGTCAGGACCCACAGAATATACAACACCAAGAGTGAACCCTAACGCCATGAACTATGGAATTTGGGTGTGTCTTACGTGGGCTGGGTAATTTACACAGAGAAAAAGTGCGTTTGGCTCAGAGCTCTGTAGGCTGTACAGGAAGCATGGTGCCAACAACTGCTTCTAATGAGGGCCTCAGGCTGCTTCCACTCATGGTAGAAGGCGAAGGGGAGTCAGCACATGCAGAGATCATATGGCGAGAGAGCTCTTTTTAGCAACCAGCTCTCACTGGAACTAGTAAAGCAAGAACTTACTCATTTCCATGAGGACGGCACCAACCGCCTACATGAGGAATCCACCCGTGGTCCAAGCACCTGCCACTAGGCCCCACCTCCAGCACTGGGGATCAAATTTCAGCATGAGATGTGGAGGGGACAAATACTCAAACCATGTCAAGGTCAGCGGAGGTTCATCAGTTATAGCAAACGTACCACTCTGGTGGCGTATGTTGACAGCAAGGCTGGTTGTGCATCTGTGGGGGCAGAGCGTATATGGGAAAGCTCTGTACCTTCTGTTCCATTTTGCTGTGGACCTAAAACTCTAAAATACAAAGTAGATTTTTAAAAAAATTTTTAACTAATTTCCTGTCCTTCATTCCACATGCTCTAGTACCCTTTTGGCTGAGACTCTTTAATTACATTGAGACACATCACGTGTCCCTCACTCTTCAGCAGGCCTCTTGTGTTAACTGCATTCCTGATCCAACTTAGAACCCAGAGCCCACCCTGATAAATGCTACCTCACAAATACCCTCCACCCTGATCCTTTCTCTTGGCAAAACCCTCTCTCTGATGACCTCGATAACTGTTTTCTCTTTACCTGTACCCAGTGTGCCTAAATAAAATATTTCTAGAGAAAATCTTATGCCAGGTTGACATGCACACTTTAAATTCATGACCACAAGCCTGACCAGAGTGCTCAAAGCTGCCCTCCACACCGACCGTTTCCTACTCTCTGGAGTAACTACCTCATATCTTCTTGTTCTTACCTTAGGCTTTTCACATTTTCTGCCACTGCACCCTCTTCAGCAGGTTATACTGCTGAAGCTCACCTTATACTACATGGAGAAAATAGAAGCTTTCAGATAAGAATCCTCTCATCTCTCCATCACCAAATGTAGAGTACAGCCTACATTCCCACACACTTCCTCCTCTGCAAGCCAGGTGAGTAGGTTAAAGTGTCCTTGCCATAATCAAAGCCACACCCTTGATTTGAGGTGTAGACCTCAGTCTTTTGCTCCTCCTTGTGGACATGGCCCCTGCAGAAATCCCTGATACCTTCTGCATCATCAGACTCTTGCTTTACTGGGTCATTTACATCACTTTACAAACATATTCATCTTTAAGAAGAAAAAAGATACAGGAAGAGATGTTCAGCATCATTAGTCATCAGTGAAATGCAATTCAAAACCATAAGATGTGAAACTTTGCACCTATTAGGATGGCTACAATAAAAAGATAATAATAAGTATTGACTAAGGTGTGGAGAAATTGGAGTCCTCTTACAAGGCTGACGGGAATGGTAAAATGGTACAGCTTTGGAAAAACAGTCTGGAAGATCCTCAGAAAAGTTAAACATAGAGTCACCATATGATCCAGCAATTCTGCTCATAGGTATCTACCCAAGGGAAGTGAAAACAAATGTCCACACAAAAATTTGTACATGAATGTCCATAGCAGCATTATACATGGTAGCCAAGAAGGAAACAACTCAAAGGTCCATCAATTGACGAATGAAAAAATTATAAATAGTATATCCATACAACAAAGGTTACTTAGTAATAAAAGAAATGAACTACTGATATATGCTACAACGTGGACAAACTTTGAAACTTATGTTAAGTGAAAGAAACCAGACACAAAAGACCACATATCATATGATTGTATTTAAGTTTTAATAGGTAAATCTGTAGAGCTAGAAGGTAGATTACTGGTTGTCTAGGAATGAGGGAATTGGAGGAAGTGGGGAGGAAACGTTAATGGGTGTGGAGTTTCTTTTTGGCTTGATTAGAATGTGACAAAACTGACTGTGGCGATGGTTGCACAACTAAAATCGAACAATTTAAGTGTGAAAGTGTTACGGCATATAAATTATATCTCAGAAAAGCTGTTATTAAAAAAAAAGAAAAAGAAAATACCTTTGAACCCTCATTCCCCTTCATCTACTGCCTCATCTTTGTTCTTCATAGCAAAACATTTTGGAAGAGTTGTTTTTATAACTCTTATTTTTATAGTGCTAGCTCTACTTTCTGATCTTCTTTCATAATTTATCATCATCATCATTAATTATTGTTACTGTTGTTATTAAATTATTATTTCTTTTTTGAGGGCCACAGATGAAAGTAGTTGAATTACTCAGACTCCTCAACTTATGACCATCATCTTTAGTGTGAACAAGGTCCCTAGTGTTTTATTTCATTTTATTTTTTGAGATGGAATCTTGCTCTGTCACCCAGGCTGGAGTGCAGTGGTGCAATCTTGGCTCACTGCAACTTCTGCCTCCCAGGTTCAAGTTATTCTCCTGCCTCAGCCTCCCAAGTAGTTGGGATTACAGGTGCACACTACCACACTCAGCTAATTTTTTTGTATTTTTAGTAGAGATGAGTTTTCACCATGTTGGCCAGGCTGGTCTTGAACTCCTGACCTCAAGTGATCCACCCACCTCAGCCTCCAAAGTGCTGGGATTACTGGTGTGAGTCACCGTGCCCGGCCCCTTCCCTGCGTTTCTAATCTCAACTCTTCTTTCTTTCCCCTCCACATAGACACCCATTCAAGTATGTTTTGCCTAAGACCTTGCATGTGCATTATTTCTGAAAAACAATGGTGTTCTATTGTTATTATGTGTTTCTAATATACACAAACAGTACATGGCTATACTACACAAACAGGAAATAGGAATACTACGCAAATAGTATAGCACTGTACTATTGTGCTCAACTACTATTTGTGTAGTACAGCACCAGCCCCGAGACAGTGAGCACATTGGTCAGAGTGTAAGCTGGAATCCCAACTCTGCTACTTACTCACTGGGTGACTTTAAGTAAGGAACTTAATGCTCAGTATTTCCATTCCATGTTTGTAAAATAAAGATTTATTCAACAAACATTCACAAATATTTATTGAGAAACTTCTATGTGCCAGCCATATAGACTGTGTAATTTATAAATAATAGAAATTTATTTCTCAGAGTTCTGGAAGCTGGGAGTCCAAGATCAAAGTGCCTACAGATTCTATGTCTGGTGAGAGCAAACTCTCTGCTTCATAAATGGGCCTCTTGCTGCATCCTCATGTAGCAGAAGGGCAAAAGGGATGAACTAAGTCCCTCAAGCCCTTTTATAAGGGCACTAATCCCATTTATAAAGGTCAAGCCCTCATGAACTAATCACCTCCTATAGGCCCCAACTTTTAATACTATTCCACTGAGAATTAATTAAGTGTCAATATGAATTTGGGGGGGATGCAAACATTCAAACCATAGCAAAGGTCAACATACAAAAATTGTATACTTTTCTGTATTCCAGCAACAGAATTAGAAAATAAAATTTTAAAAGCATATCAGCTAAATAACATCAAAATATACAAACTGGTTATAAATCTAAAAATGATGTGTCAGATATACATATAGAAAACTAGGAAACATTTTTGAGAGAACTTAAATACTAAAATAAGTAGAGTGAAGTATACAATGTTCATAGATAGGAAGATGCAACAGTGTAAAAATGTGTATTTTCCTCAAATGAATCTATAAATTCAATTCAATCCTAAGGGTTTATTGGGGATTTTTTTGATGAAATTTAACAAGTCATTTTAAAATTTATATGGAAATACAAAGGCCCAAGGATAACCTAAAATGTCTTGAAGAAAAACAAGTAAGAGAGCTTTCTGTCCTTGAAATCACAACTTACTATAATGCTATAGCAGCCAAAGCATTATGATACTGGTGCAAGAATAGACTGACCAATAGACAAATGGAATAGAAAAGAGAGTGAGAAACAGGAACAGACATACATATATATGTATGAACATATGATATGATAGAAGCGGAAACTCCAGCAAGTTGCACTGGCTCACACCTATGATCCCAGCAATTTGGGAGGTCAAGCCAAGCAGATCACTTGAGGCCAGGAGGTTGAGACCAGCTTGGCCAACATGGTGAAACCCCATCTACTGAAAATACAAAAATTAGCCAAGCATGGTGATGCATGCCTGTAATCCCAGCTACTCAGGAGGCTCAGGCATGAGAATCACTTGAATCTGGGAGGTGGAGTTTGCAGTGAGCTGTACTCCAGCCTGGTTGACAGAGTGAGACTCTGTCTCAAACAAAAAAAGTGGAAACTCTGAATAAATCAACTGTGCATCTAAACGTGAAACATAATTGACCTTCTAGAAATTAATAAATATTTTCATGACCTTACAGGAGTAAAATATTTTAAAAATAGAACACAAAAAGCACTAACCACACATACATACACAAAAAGAGACTGATAAATTAGACTACAGTAAAATTTAGAATTTCTGTTTATCAAAAGACACCATTAAGACCAGGCACAGTGGCTCGTACCCGTAATCCCAGCACTTTGAGAGGACAAGACAGGAGGATCACTTGAAGCTAGGAGTTTTAGACCAGCCTGAGCAACATAATGAGGCCCCCATCTTTACAAAAATAAAATTAGCTGGGCATGGTGTCATGCATCCATAGTCCTAGCTACTTGGGAGGCTGAGGCAGGAGGATTGCTTGAACCAAGGTGTTTGAGACTCCAATGAGTTACGATTGCACCCACCTTCCTTCCTTCCTTCCTTCCTTCCTTCCTTCCTTCCTTCCTTCCTTCCTTCCTTCTTTCCTTCCTTTCCTTCCTTCCTTCCTTCTTTCCTTCCTTTCCTTCCTTCCTTCCTTCCCTTCCTCCCTCCCTCTCTTCTTTTCTTTCTTCCTTCCTTTCTCTCTCTTTCTTTAAGAGGGTCTTGCTCTGTCACCTAGACTAAACTGCAGTGACATGGTCTCGGCTTACTGCAACCTCTATCCCCTGAGCTCAAGGAATTCTCCCACCTCAGCCTTTGTGAGAGAGCAAGACCCTCTCAAAGAAAGAAAAAGAGAGAAAGGAAGGAAGGAAGGAAGGGAGGGGGGAGGGGGGAAGAGGGGAAGGAATGAGGGAAACGAAACTCAACTGGCTAAAAATATATGAAAAAGATGTTTGTCCCAGACTAGATATCTTCTGTTTGCTCCTCCAGATTCGTCAAACATCTCCTGTCTCTGGGGAATCCCTCGGGAATTCAGAGAAAGGAAAAGAGTGAGCTAGTTGCTCCCTGAGAGCAGTTGCCTTGCACTAGGTCTTTTCTTCACAGGTCAGTATTCCTCCAATGGTGACCTACTCTATGAAACGCTATCTCCATCTTTTTGGCCTAAGGGTAGCTAGCCTTAAGTTTTTGCACTATCTCTATTGTTATAAGTAAAATTTCAATGCCACAAAAGAAATAGCACTGGAAGACACGTTTTCTCAACAAGGCAGTTTACTTCAATAGAGGAGTGTGGCGTGTGGATGGAATAATGGCAGCCACATGCTTGGAAAAGGAGGTAAGGGGTACTGACCGGGGTTGTCCCTACTGCTGTTTTGTCCCTATTGGCTAGGGTTAGACCACACAACCAATCCTGATTGGCTGTTTTAAAAATGGCAGGGGTCTGAGCTGGAGTGGCAGGGTGGGTATTTTGGCACAAAGGATGGTTACGGGTGAGCAGTAGCCAGGGTGATCAGGTGACCGGGATGAGTCAGGATGGAGCTGGAGGAGGGGAGCAGATGTGAACTACAGATTAGAACCGGTGGAGAAGGTTGTTTACTGGAATTACAAGGGAATTAAACTTTAAAATAGAGAATTAAAGAGTAAGAGACCTGAACATGCTGACATACTGATTCTTTGAAGAGAAACTTGGGGTTCACTGTAACAATACTATTTCTCTGTACCTGCTCATACCTATCTTAACCCTTCTCTGTCTCTGTTTCTTCTCTCTCTCTCTCTCTCTCTCTCACACACACACAGACACACACACACACTATTCTAAGTTGAATATACCATATTTTTCTGCTGGGACTCTGATACATTGCCCAATCTCATTTATTGAAAAGTAAAATACAAATTAAAACCACAACAAAGTATAACTTAATTCTCACCAGAATGGCTAAAGTAAAAGAAAAACTGATAAAACTGAGTATTGGCATGGACATGGAAAAACAGGGACTCTCATACACTGTTGGCACAGTGTAAACTGGCATAACTACTTTGGAAAACAGACTGACTTTGTCTGGAAATGTGAACATAAGCCCAGCCATCTTACTGCTACATCCATATCGTAGGTCATGATTCTCAAACTTTTGCCTGCCATTAGCACACCCAGTGGGCTTGCTAAAACACAGATTGCTGGGCCCTCTCCCAGCATTTCTGATTCAAGTCTGAAGCAGCAGTTGAAATTTTGCATTTCTTGTAAAGTTCCTGGGTGCTCTGATGCTGGGACTACATTTTGAGAACCAACACTCTAGAAAAGTTCTTGCAGCACATGTACACCAGATGTCAGAGCACTATTGTCTAATTTCTTTCTTTTTTTTTTTTTTTTTTTTGTTTGAGACAGAGTCTCTCTCTGTCGCCCAGGCTGGAGTGCAGTGTCGCGATCTCGGCTCACTGCAACCTCCACCTCCCAGGTTCAAGCAATTCTCCCGTCTCAGATTCCTGAGAAGCTGAGTTTACAAGCATGTGCCACTATGCCTGGCTAGTTTTTGTATTTTTAGTAGAGACGGGGTTTCCCCTTGTTGATCAGGCTGATCTCGAACTCCTGACCTTGTGATCCACCTGCCTCAGCCTCCCAAAGTGCTGGGATTACAGGCATGAGCCACCACACTTGGCTGTCTTAATTCTTTTTAAAATATTGGAAATAATTCAAATGTCCTTCCACTGTAAACTGGACAAATAAATTATCATATATGAAATAATAATCAGCACTACAAAGGCATGAAACACTGCAACAAACATCAACATGGATTATTCATGAGGCAAAACTAAGAAAATGATTTTAAGGATACATAGATGTTAAAATTATTGTTACCTCTATGGGAAAGAGAGGAGATGTGATCGGAAGACACACACAGGGCCCTTGATCTTACTATCAGTGTTGTGTTCTGACAGGTGACTGAGAACACAAATAAGTTTGTTCTGTAGTTAAGATTTGTGGTGAATATAGCTTTTTTGAACCAGCCTGTGAGAAACATTGCCCTAGACCCTCCAAATGAATCCATCAAAAGCTGAAAATTCCACACCAGTGTGTTCCCCATATCTGGTTCTCTCATTTCGGAAAGTGCATGGGACATCAGTAGCCTAAGATGTCCCAGCAGCTCAAAGGGAAGGTGGGCTGGCCTGGCCTCCCACCAACTTCTGAATCTCCTCTGGGCAAACCGCTGGGGCAAGAACACACAGTCACACTTCCACAGGGTCAGGTCACAATATATAAATAGTGCATGTTATCTAAAGCCACGTTTAGGAAAGAAATATTTTCTATCAGAAACACAATAGTACAGATGCAATTTTTCTCACAAAAAAAGACATATTTTTCATTATTATGCACTGTAGTTTCGTTCCCAAGAGCCAGGCTCTCAAACCTGTCATTCTAGAAAAGGGTCATTGTTCTATATTTGCATAACCAAAGGGTGTTCTTTTCCAGAACAATAAAGCAGTCTGCCTCCAAGTTAACCCAAGGCAGAAAACTGCTTCCAGCCTGTAAGTTCTTACTTCAGTAAGAAGTGGGAAGCCTCTGTTTTTGCCTTTCTTCTTCCCCCCCTCCCCTTCTTCCTTTAAATCAGCAATAAATTCCTTCTTCTCTCCAAAATCACTTCCATTTGTGGATATTCTTACCCTGTTAGAAAGTTCTTTCTTTATTGAAATATTTCTCCTAGGAAGCGCTCAGCTGGTCTGTTTGGTTTCTGCCCCTTGGGGTGAGTATAAATCAATCCCTCTTCAGCATAACAGCCTTTCAAATACTGTAGGTGAAGACACTTACTGCATCTTCCCTGAGTCTGTTTTTTCTCTTAGTCCCTCAGCAGTCTCCCCTAGGGCAGTTTTGAACCCCTGCTCCATACTGGTGGCTGTGTTTTAGGCTCCAATTTGTTATTCCCCAACACAAAGAGGGGACCCAGACCTGAAGGCAAGTGCCAGTTGCGGAGGAGAAAAAACTGTTTTCCCTCTACCTGTCTTAGGTTAGTTGGCTGGAGCCCAGCATATTAGATGGACAAAAGACAGATTAGCAAGAGTAAAACATACAGAAGTTTACTAACATGTGTATCCTGCATACACATGGGAGCACCCAGTGATGAGCCACTCAAAGGGGTGGTTAGAACTTGGGTGGGAACATCACAGACCGGGGCCTGTTGGGGGTGGAGGGGCTGGGGAGGGATAGCAGTGGGGGAAATTGGGGAGGAATAACATTAGGAGAAATATCTAATGCAGATGGGGGAGCGGGGTGGGGGGTGGGGGCTGGATGCAGCAAACCACCATGGCGTATGTATACCTACGTAACAATCCTGCACAATCTGCACATGTACCCCAGAACGTAAAGTGTATATATATATATATATATATATATATATATATATATAACTTAGGCTTAGAGAGCACTTAGCAAAGAAGAGTTTTGAAAAAAAGAAAATGACTAGACAAAAGAAAAGAACTTTGAGCTTCTAGGAGTGGCAAATTGGGGGCAAATACGTGGAAAGCAGATAAGGGCTAGTTTTAGCAAGGTTTGCGCAGATTTCTCTGGGCCGTAAGGACCTGGAGTTGTCTCTGGAGATTTATTTCTGTCTTTCCTGTTAGAGAAGGGAGGGGGAACACCTTTACAAATTTATGTTTTGCTTTTAGGCAAATAAGGGGAGGACAGAGAGATTTTTATGTGTCTGCTTCTTCTCAACTGCCTACAGCTCAAAATAATCGTCATGCTATATATTGGAGTGGCGTTTTCTGCTATCCTTCACAGCCATGATGCGACTTCCAGTCTAGACTGAAGCAGGATCATCAAACCACACATCCTAGATATTAAACACTTATTGACGCCATAGTTTTAAGGATGGTAATGTACAGAGAAGCAATAATTGACTGATGCCGTGAATAGGTGCTAGAGGGAGAAAAGGGGGAAGAAATTTGTTTGTCTTTAAAAAAGCAAAAGCTATGACAGCCATTTTTGTGAAATGTTTATTATGAATGCCTAGTTGTCATGCAGCACAATAACAGCTGATGTCAAAGCCTGAAGGACTGCCAAACACATGAGGGATTTGTCAGATTATATTTGCCATGCATTGGGCTTGACAACAGCAGTTCACTCCAGATAAGTGGTCTCGGTCTTCACAGTGTGCTGCTCATTGTGTTAGTAACAGCTAAACTCTGAAGGCTCAGTGATTTAATACAATAAAAGTTTATTTCTTGTTTCTTTACTATCCAGCGTGGGGCTCTTTGTATGGGTAGCTGTCTCCAAGGCAGAGATTCAGGGATCCAGCCTCCTTCTCTGCCATTGTCAACAGGCAGTTCCCAAAGTTGTCATGGAGACGAAGTGGGGAAACGGGGACCTATTCCAGTTCACCAACCAGAGGGAGAAACAGCATGGATGGTCACCCATGGGAGGACTTCAGGGCAGGTATGGGAGTACTGGAGAGGGCATCATTTTCCTTAAAATCTATCACTATGACCCAGTTACAGGTGTTGTACTGGCCCAAGCATAGAAAGTCAACACCAAGACAAAAGTATGCCAAATTGCAGGGCCTTTATTGCGGGCGGCCATGGAGGACTCGCGTCTCTCCAACCCGCAGCCCCAAAAGGAGGGTGTCAAGACCTTTTATACCCGTAAAACCATCTCGGGAGTGAGGGTGAGGGGCGTGGGTGGGGGTGAGGGGGTTCCATACAGTCCAGTGGATTCCTGGGCGAAGATAGGGTGAGGGGCTCCGGACTCTCAGGGCCAGGGGACTTTTTGACATTCTGATTGTTACTTAAGTGGTTCACAAAAGTCAAGATTAGCATTTGTTTACACATTGTCTGGGTAAGGTGGCGACTATAGTCCTTAATTACTTATTCACATTTGGGTTACAGAGAGCAGTTTCAATAGAAAGCTGAGGTATGGTTGAGGTATGCAGTTTTATGGGGTTTTTACCATGTCACACAGGGAAAACCTAACCACAGGGAGGCTGGAAATGTAGTCTACCTTTGTGCCCAAGAAAAAGAATCTATTTCTTATCTCCTAACAAAAGAAGGTATTATTTGCCACCCATACAAGGTCCTCTACTTTGGACTGTTATGCTGAAATGTTGTTGAATAAGCCTACCTAAGGTCATCTGATGTTCTGAAAAAGTGGTTTCAAAGTATGGCTCATAGACCCCTGACATCTCCGAAACCCTTTCAGGAGCTCAGCAGGTCAAAACTACTGTTGCAATAACATTCCAGCATGGCATTAAAAGGATATGCAGTTATCTTTTGCCTTCCCAAACAGTTCACATTCAAGGTTAAAGTGCCCTTCAGTTCTCCTCCTTCCCCAGGCTCAATTCTGAGTTCCAAGGAATGTAGGCAGCTGCTTCCCTCCACACTGGGAGACTCGTAGAACTGGCCGTGGAGAAAGGCTCAGCTCCCTCCTGGTCCTGGGTCCTTTTTGGTGCTGTGCTCATGTCTGGCTTATGACCTATTTCCGCCTGTTTCTTTCAGCCCTGACAGTGTGGGCCCTCCCTGGGGCAGATCTCAGCAGCCTGTGCCTGCTGATTCACTTCTCAGCTCTCCCCCTTGGCGATGACAACCACCAGAGGAACAGCCACCCTCCCTTCTGACTCTTAGCAGAAAGTCCACCTGACACCCCTCAGCCCCTTCTTTTCCATTTCCTGACAGGCGCTGCCCTCCTGCTCCATCCAAACAAATTGAATGAGTGACTGAGAGAAAGGAGAAGCAGGCCCCGTGTCTCATTCTTAGCAATTCCTGCGACCTGAGTTTCTTCTACCCAAAAGCAGTCCCCTCCCTCGCCATTCAGGCCAGGTGTCTCACGCCTCGGGAGCCCATGCAGCCCTCTTCACCCCTCCCCCTGCCTAGGCGGTACAGGCACATCTGTGCATCTTCCAACACCCTAGACAGGAAGTTCCCGAGGGGCCAAGGCAACGCCATATTGGATGCTTCCCCCCTAGCTCCTTCAGGTAGGGGACAAAAATGAGGGTAGGCCCGTAGCTCATGTGCTGTTGTCGGAAGTGTCTCCCTTCCCCTGCCAGTGCCCTTTCTCTAGGTGTGTGTCTGGGGTGGGGAGGGGCCTGGGGGACAGAAGCCTGTTCTGCCTGTTTGTGCTTCCTTTCAAGCCTCTCCAATCTCACTAGAGGTGGTGGCTTTGGAACCCTGGAGTCAAGAATCATGCACCTTTCTCACAGGCTTAGCCCTTGCCGGACAACTGCCCCGGGGCAAACGGCAGGCTCACATCTCAGCGTTCAAATTCCAGTCGTAGTGCCAGAGAAGAACATTCCGGTTAATGTCTCAAATTATTAGTCTGCTATGTACTAACATGAGTGTAAATGTGTTCAGTCGTTCCTGGGCAACAGTTATTATTTAGGGCACTTTTGGGAGACAGCGGGGCTTGCTCCAAAGGCCTGGCTTCAGGTGGGCACTTTGAGGTTGCCTGCTGCAGTGTGCAGGCTGCCCGGGAGGCCAGTGGGCAGGGTATTCAGGGAAGGTGAGCGGGGAGGTAAGCAGGAACTGGAAACGCCTGTGGAGGGAGATGAGAGGAGCTGGGCACCTACCAGGCCATTTTATCCGGGAAATTCTTGTCATCCAGTGCCGGCTCTTGCCCTCAGCTCCCCATTTTGCTGAAGTTGAACCAGACCTCTTTCTTCCCTAGTGCTCTGCCTCTGGTATTTTTTTTAAATCAATCTTGACAGGGTTGCTGGGCAAAAGCAACTCAGGTAGGAGGAAGAGCTCAGAGTGAGAGATGAGGCCTGCTTTGTTGAAAAAAAGCGGGCTTTGAATGAAGAGACCTTCCAAGCAGGCTTTGTGTGAGCAACATGGCTGTTTATTCACCTGGGTGCAGGTGGGCTGAGGCCGAAAAGGCCATTAGCAACAGGCAGTGGGATAGGAGTTGGTTTTATAGGTTTGGGTAGTTTTTTGGGGGGCGGGGGTGTTGCAGAGTAAGTTCAGTTACAGTGGTTGGGGGTACGGGCAAGGAGTATACAAGTTCAGTTACAGTGGCAGGGTTGGGTGAGAGGTATTTACATCATCATAAGAACAGTTAAGATGGCAGGGTTTGGTGAAGGGCTTGTGGGAAGCTCTGCTGGGCGATTAGGGACAATGGCAAATGCAGGCAGGGGGTGGGAGACTTCAGCCGAGGCAAGCAGGACTTCAGATTTTAGTCTCCAGTCTTGCATATGGAGACCTGACATGCTTTATCTTCCAGCCATTCTGTCCTCAGATACCCACACGGACTCCAGCAAAAGCCCAGCAGATGTGCCAGGTGATGTTTTGTCAGGATATCCCAATTTCTGAACACTGATCAACATCTGCTCCAATACCCAGAAGCTCACATGCAGGAATGCTACAGCCTGGAGAGGCCCTAAGGACTCCCAGGGAGTGTGTAGATGAGCCTACAATAATTCTTCCCTGAGGAAGCCGGCTAAGGATGCGTCTCCTCCCTGAATTGTAGGTGCTTTTGTTGTGCTTAACAGAGAACCTTGTTCCTGAGAGAGAATGCTAGCACTACCTTACCAGCCCCTGGGCCAGTGAGAAGCAGAGCCACAGGAAAGAGGCCAACCCTCCTGAGAGTCAGGCGATCATGAGGGTGGAGGGAGAATGATATGGCTTGGCTGTGTCCCCACCCAAATCTCATCTTGAATTCCTACATGTTGTGGGAGGGACCTGGTAGGAGGTAATTGAATCATGGGGGCAGGTCTTTCCCGTGCTGTTCTTGAGATGGTAAATAAGTCTCACAAGATGTGATGGTTTTATAAGGGGAAGCTTCCCTGCACAAGCTTTCTTTGGCTGCCGCCCTCCACATAAGATGTGACTTGCTCCTCCTTGCCTTTCACCATGACTGTGAGGCCTCCCCAGCCAGGTGGAGCTGTAAGTCCAGTTAAACCTCTTTCTTTTGTAAATTGCCCAGTCTTGGGTGTGAAAACAGACTAATACAGTAGATTGGTACCAGTAGAGTGGGTCACTGTTGAAAAGGTAAGCAAAAAAATGGAACTGACTTTGTAGCTGGATAACAGGCAAAGCCTGGAACAGTTTGGAGGGCTCAGAGAAAGAAAGGAAAATGTGGGAAAGTTTGGAACTCCCTAGAGACTTGTTAAATGGCTTTAACCAAAATGCTGATAATGATATGGACAATGAAATCCAGGCTGAGGTGGTCTCAGATGGAGCTAAGAAACTTGTTGGGAACTGGAGCAAAGGTGACTCTTATTATGCTTTAGCAAAGAGACTGGTGGCATTTTGCCCCTGCGCTAGAGATTTGTGGAACTTTGAACTTGAGAAAGATGATTTAGGGTATCTGGCAGAAGAAATTTCTAAGTAGCAAAGCATGCAAGAGGTGACTTGGGTGCTGTTAAAGGCATTCACTTTTAAAAAGGAAATATAGCATAAAAGCTTGGAAAATGTACAGCCTGACAACGTGAAAGAGAAGAAAATCCCATTTTCTGAGGAGAAATTCCGGCCGGCTGCAGAAATTTGGGTAAGTAACAAGGAGCCAAATGTTAATTCCCAAGACAATGGGGAAAATGTCTCCAGGCCATGTCAGAGGCCTCTGTGGCAGCCCCTCTCATCACAGGCCTGGATGTCGTGGAGAAAAAAATGTTTTTGTGGTCTATCTGCTGTGTGCAGTCTAGAGACTTGGTGCCCTGTGTCCTAGCTGCTCCAGCTGTGACCAAAAGGGGCCAAGGGACAGCTCAGGTTGTTGCTTGAGAAGGTAGAGGCCCCAAGCCTTGGCAACTTCCATGGGGTGTTGAGCTTGCAGGTGCAAAGAAGTCAAGGATTGAGGTTTGGAAGCCTCCACCTAGATTTCAGAAGATGTATGGAAACACCTGGATGCCCAGGCAGATGTTTGCTGCAGGGTGGGGCCCTCATGGAGAACCTCTGCTAGGGCAGTGCAGAAGGGAAATGTGGGGTCAGAGTCCCTAGCACAGAGTCCCTACTGGGACACTGTCTAGTGGAGCTGAGAAGAGGGCCACCATCCGCCAGACCCAAGAATGGTAGATCCTTCAACAGCTTGCACTGTACACCTGGAAAACCCACAGACACTCAAAACCAACCTGCAAAAGCAGCCAGGAGGAGGGCTATACCCTGCAAGGCCACAGGGTGGAGCTGCCCAAGGCTGTTGAAGCCCACCTCTTGCATCAGCATGACCTGGATGTGAGACAAGGAGTCAAAGGAGATCATTTTTGAGCTTTAAGATTTGACTGCCCTGCTGGATTCTGGACTTGCATAGGGCCTGTAGCCATTTTGTTTCAACCAATTTCTCCCATTTGAAATGGTTGTGTTTGCCCAATGCCTGTACCCCCATTGAATCTAGAAGTAACTAGCATGCTTTTGATTCTACAGGCTCATAGGTGGAAGGGACTTACCTTGTCTTAGATGAGACTTTGGACTGTGGACTTTTGAGTTAATGCTGAAATGAGTTAAGACTTTGGGGGACTGTTGGGAAGGTATGACTGGTTTTGAAATGTGAGGATGTGAGATTTGGGAGGGACCAGGGACAGAATGATATGATTTGGCTGTGTCCCCACCCAAATCTCATCTTGAATTCCTACATGTTGTAGGAGGGGCCCAGTAGGAGGTATTGAGTCATGGGGGCAGGTCTTTCCCATGTTGTTCTTGAGATAGTGAGTAAATTTCACAAGATCTGATGGTTTTATATGGGGGAGTTTCCCTGCACAAGCTCTCTCTTTGCCTGCTGCCATTCACGTAAGATGTGACTTGCTCCTCCTTGCCTTCTGCCATGATTGTAAGGCCTCCCCAGCCACATGGAACTCATAAGTCCATTAAACCTCTTTCTTTTGTTAATTTACCAGTCTCAGGTATGTCTTTATCAGCAGCATGAAAAAGGACTAATAGAGAGAAGACTTACAGAGTCAGACATGGGGGCATCAATACTGTGTGGCTGGCGCAGAAAGGAACTCCAAGAAAGACAGAATTCTTAGCAGCATGCTACAGACACTGGGGTACCACACACCCTTCACGAGTGTGCCACCAAACACAGATTAGTGTGTAAAATTTGGTTCTGATACAATCAGTGGGATGTGGAGTAGAGTGGAGTATAATTTGCTGCAAAAAGTGGTAGGGAGCAAGGTGGTGGCAAAGACATTTCTCAATTTGACTGGAAAAATGGAGAATATTGACCCCTGAGGACATGTGTCCAGCCAAGGTAGGGAACAACTGTACTCAAATCGTGACCCTAGGGTAAAGCACAGCCAAAAGACCGGGAGAGTAGCAGTAGATGTCATTGCATTTCTTCATATGTACCAATAAAAATCCTAGTATTTAAAAGTGTGGGCCAGGCGTTGTGGCTCACACTTATAATCCCAACACTTTGGGAGGCCAAGACGGGCAGATTACAAGGTCAGGAGATCAAGACCATTCTGGCTAACACAGTGAAACCCCGTCTCTACTAAAAAAAAAAAAAATTAGCCAGGCATGGTGGCAAACGCCTGTAGTCCCAGCTACTTGGGAGGCTGAGGCAGAAGAATTGCTTGAACCCGGGAGGCAGAGGTTGCAGTGAGCCAAGATCATGCCACTGCACTCCAGCCTGGGTACAGGGCAAGACTCCATCTCAAAAAAATAAAAGTGTGCCAACATGCTGACTTGGACATCACAGGTAATAACATGATAAATCACTGGAGTCAGGTGTGGTAGTACACATCTATAACTCCATTCACTCAAGAGGCTGAGGTTAGAGGATTGCTTGAGCCCAAAATTTTGAGACCAGATTGGGTAAGAGAGTGAGACACCATCTCAAAAATAAAATAATTAATAAGTAACTAAAATATTGAAATAATACAGAGATTATTATGGTTCCTGCACCAGATACCTTATACCTTCATAAAGTACTCCATATTTGAGAGAACTCTTTTGCATGATTGAATAATTTATAATATGTACATTATATTTCTCAGGTTTTTCAAAAACAACCAGCAGGATGGTTAAATAAAAAAGGACTAGAAGTAAATTAATCACCATATTAATGGTGGTAATTCCAGTTGTAAGAATATGAATGATATGTCTTTTATGTACTTTCTACATTTTTTAATTTTCTAAAGAAAAATGTAAAGGCATAAAAACAGTACAAGAAATGCAAACAAACCGGTGAAACTCCTAGGGTTTCATAAATGTTATCTCATTTAATCCTCACAACATCTCTATGAGACACAAATTATTTTTCTCATTTTCAGATGGGAAAACTGAGGCTGGAGCTGTTAAATAAACTCTTTAAGTTCACACAGCTGTAAGTGAATTAATTGGGACTTGAGCCCAGGTCTTCTGACTCTAGATTTCATGCTCTTTCTTCTACATCCCATTGCCTCTGCAAGAACCACATATATTATTCTTCTAACAGCTAAAACAACAGGATATATTAGAAGGAAAGCAACTGGTCCTCTTCTGCTATTAGCCAGAATGAGTGAGGAACTTCAAACTCCTGGGAGTGCCCTGGAAAGCGTATTAGGTCATACCAGACTAGGAGACAGGTGACTCAGGATACTTGACACCTATCAAAAAATGACCAGGGCTTGCGCATGGACTCGAGGGTCCCTCAGATCAGAGCCCAGAAGTAGGCCCTTATTTTTAAAATCTCTTCTCTATAATACATATAATATATAGGTACACATACAATCTTGATCTGTCACCTATGTAGGGAAGTCCTTTGAGGTCTTTATTCTAGCTACTATTCCTGAGATACAAATTAGCCCAAAACGACACCTTAAAACTACCAGATTATTTTGTTGCTGTTGTTGTTTTGAGATGGAATCTGGCTGCCCAGGTTGGAGTGCAGTGGCACGATGTTGGCTCACTGCAACCTCTGCCTCCCAGGTTCAAGTGATTCTCCTGCCTCAGCCTCCCGGGTAGCTGGGATGACAGGCACCTGCCACCATGCCCTGCTAACTTATTTTGTATTTTTAGTAGAGACGGAGTTCCACCATGTTGGCCAACCTGGTCTGAACTCCTGACCTCAGGTGATCCGCCTGCCTCTGCCTCCCAAATTGTTGGGATGACAGGAATGAGCTACCACACCTGGCCAAAACTACCATATTATTTTACTCATGATTTTGTGCATCAAAAAATTTGAGAAGGCTGTGCTTGGGAGTTCTCACTTGAAGTCACTCTTGTGGTAACAGTCAGATGTCGCCTGAAGCTGCAGTCATCTGAAGATTCAACGGGACTGGATGTCCAGCTGTCTCATTCACATGATTGACAGGTGATGCTGGCTGATTAAGCTGTCACCCGGGGAACTCACACGTGGCCTTTCCAGTATCTCCAACTCAGGGTAGTTGGACTTCATACCTAGAATCTAGCTTCCCTCAGGACAAGCATCTCATAAGAACCAGGCAGTAGCTGCAAGACTTTTTCTGACATGGCTAAAGAAATCACACAGCACACTTTTACCTCATTGCATTGGTTACAAATGAATCATTAGATAGACTAGATTCAAGGGGAAGGGAAGTAGGCTGTACCTCTTGATGGAGTAGTGAAAGGTCACATTGTGAAGGAGCACGTGAGGTGAAGAATGTTGTTTCAGCCACCTCTCGAACATAAAATTTGCTTCAGTCATTTAATCCAATGTTTCCCAACCTTTGTCATCTCATAGCGCACACTGAAAGCATTAATATGTGTATGGCTTATGACACATCAGTTGGAAGCTCTGACAGGCTAACTGTCTGTGATTAAGAAAGCTTCCTTTCCTTCCTTTATAGCTAGCGTGCATTCAAGGGCAAAATTTCTCACGTTTCAGGGTAATTCTTGAACTAACAGAAAAAAAAACGCTTCCCAGTTCTCATCCTTTTATGCTATAAGTATCTATGCTATAAGGATTTTTGTGTCCAAAAGCTTTGAGGTAGTTTTTCATCTTTCCTCTTCTAAACACTAAAGGAGGGATAGCATACATTCTTCATGCATCGGATCAGTTAAAAATATATGCTACCGGCTGGGCACCATGGCTCACAGCTGTAATCCCAACACTTTGGAAGGTCAAGGCAGGAAGATCACAAGGTCAAGAGATCGAGACCATCCTGGCTAACATGGTGAAACCCTGTTTCTATTGAAAATACAAAAATTAGCTGCGTGTGTGTGCCTGTAGTCCCAGCTACTCGGGAGGCTAATGCAGGAGAATCACTTGAACCCGGGAGGTGGTTGTTGCAGTGAGCCAATATCGTGCCACTGTACTCCAACCTGGTGGCAGAGTGAAACTCTGTCTCAAAACAAACAAACAAACAAACAAAAATATATATATATATGCACTACCAATCAAAAAGAACAATAACCAACAGATTGAACACTTCAAATATGTTTAAATTCATGAATTCATAATGCTTTTAAAACAATGACAACTAAAATTATTGTAACAATCTTTGGAGGGTTCCAGAACCCAAACTCATTTAGAAAGCTGGAGAATAACGGGAAAGACCAGGCATTTGCCCTGCCTTTCCTATCTGAACGATACTTTACAGTATTCCAGGTATCAATGCACTCTCTCTCAGCTCAAAGCCCATTCTCCTCTGCTCTGCTTTGCAATTCTAATGCTGAATCCTGTCAACATTTCTCCTGTCACCAGCTGACATAATGTTAAATTTTTTTTGCCAGTAGAGGGTGCTGGAGGGAAATTGCAGGAGGAAGTTTTTCTGCCTCCAGTGTGCTTGCTCCTGCAGGGCAAAATGGCCAACAGTGTGGGGGGCGCCCCAGTTAGTTTTAGCAGTCCCCTGGTGGACAACTTTCTTTTTTTCTTTTTCTTTTTCTTTTCTTTTTTTTTTTTTTTAGATGGAGTCTCACTCTGTTGTCCAGGCTGGAGTGCAATGGCACAATCTTGGCCCACTGCAACCTCCGCCTCTGAGGTTCAAACAGTTTTCCTTGTCTCAGCTCCCAAGTAGCTGTGATTACAGGTGCCTGCCATCATTCTTTTTTTTTTTTTTTTTTTTTTTTTTAAGACGGGGTTTCACCATGTTGGTCAGGCTGGTCTTGAACTCCCGACCTCAGGTGATCCACCCGCCTTGGCCTCCAAAGTGCTTGGATTATACGCGTGAGCCACCACGCCCAGCCTCTCAGCTAATTTTTATATTTTTTAGTAGAGATCATGTTTCGCCATGTTGGCCATGCTGGTCTTGAACTCCTCACCTCAGGTGACCCACCTGCCTTGGCCTCTCAAAGTGCTGGGGTTACAGGCATGAGCCACCACGCCTTGTGGACAACTTTCTATCAAGCTTTGTCAGTCCCCCAGTAGGCATGTGATGGTTGATACTGTCAACTTGATCTCATTGAAGAATGGAAAGTACTGTTGCTGGATGTGTCTGTGAGGGTGTTGCCAAAGGAGATTAACATTTGAGTCAGTGGACTGGCAGAGGCAGACCCACCCTCAATCTGGGCGGGTGCCCTCTCATCAGCTGCCAGCACGGCTAGAATAAAGCAGGCTGGAGAAGATACACAAACAGACTTGCTGAGTTTTCCGGCCTTCTTTCTCTAGTGCTGAATGCTTTCTGCCCTTGAACATTAGACTCCAAGTTCTTCAGCTTTTGGACTCTTGGAGTTACACCAGTGATTCGCCAGCAGCCCTCAGGCCTTTGGCCACAGATTGAAGACCGCACTGTCAGCTTCCTTACGTTTGAGGTGTTGGGACTTGGACTGATCCACCACTGGCTTCCTTGCTCCTCAACTTGCAGATGGCCTATCGTGGGACTTTACCTTCTGACCGCATGGGTCAGTTCTCCTTAATAAACTCCCTTTCATGTATACATCTATCCTATTACTTCTGTCCCTCCAGAGAACCGTGACTAATACAGGGCGGTTCCCTGCTTGCCAGCTCCAGCCTAAAACACTTCAGTGAATGTCTCCACTATTCAGTCTCCACTATCCATGGAACAACCTCACTGTCCTCATCGCTGGGAATGGGAGACTCTCTTCCAGTTTGTTACTTCCTTGAGTGCTCTGACGCCACTCTAGAAATAGTGGCTGTTCTCTATTTCTATTTCTGTATTCTTTAGAGTTCCCTCATCTCTATTTAATAATTTCTTATGTTAAAATTTACCTATTCTAAGGCCGGGCACAATAGCTCACACCTGTAATCCCAGCACTTTGGGAGGGCGAGGCGAGTGGATCACTGACGTCAGGAGTTCAAGACTGACTGGCCTGATCAACATGGCAAAACCCTGTCTCTACTAAAAATACAAAAATTAGCTGGGTGTGGTTGCGGGCACCTGTAATTTCAGCTACTAGGAAGGCTGAGGCAGGAGAATCTCTTGAACCCAGAAGCAGGAGGTTGCAGTGAGCCGAGACTGTGCCATTGCACTCCAACCTGGGCAACAAAGTGAGACTTCGTCTCAAAAAAATGAATCAATAAAATAAAATTTACCTATTCTAAGCATGGTGTAGTTTCTGTCTCATATCTGGACTCTGATTCACACAGTAAGTAAATCATTGATGAGGAAAAGTTCTTCTGTATACAAAAAGACCAGCTAATAAATGTGCAGTGAATGAAAGAATTAGAATATTTTATAGTTAAAAAAATAGATCTAGGCACTGACCACCAATCGATGCTAAAGTCAGTAGATAAGAGGCTGATTGAGAGCATAATAACGAATGGATCAGACTAATGGATGGACCTTCGGAACCAGAGGCAAGTTTACCACGAGCTAATATAGCGTAAGCTTCAGCTCTCCTCACTTGCATGGACCTAAAACTTAATTTTAGATTTATAATTTTGATTTCTTTCTCTTAAAGAAAACCCCTCAGATTGCACAAGCTTCAGTCTCCATAAAGCCTTAATTTACACACTTTGTAAACCCACTGATCAATCTTAAGTTCCCAAACCAAAAGACCACCAGTCGTGATGAGCCTCCTCATGTGATGCAACAGGCAATAGCAAGTCATGAGATACTACTGCCAAAAGTTTAATGCCAAACTGATCCAGCCTCCAGATACAATCACTGCTTTATGCAAACACTTGGGATAGAAGAACATGTTAAAGACACTATGAGAATGCAATAGCCAAATCCAAAATATAGGAGATTTTTTTCTTTTAGGACAAATTACTCAGTATTTTCAACCAAAAAAATGCAAGTAAAAAAAAAATAACTGAGGCAGTGTGGGAGGCTTTCATAGAGATTTTTAAAGACTTGAGAAATATCAACAAAAGCAATATGTGCACCTTGTTTG
This sequence comes from Cebus imitator, assembly GCF_001604975.1. NCBI lineage: Eukaryota > Metazoa > Chordata > Mammalia > Primates > Cebidae > Cebus > Cebus imitator. The sequence goes on along the minus strand of NW_016107347.1, from coordinate 2,927,289 downwards.
GATTTTGATTCAGTTAAAATAACCATTTATGAGATAATGTGAATTTTCATGCTGACTGGATATGGAAGGGTATTAAGAAATATTGTTAGTTTCTTTTAGGTGTCATAATAATATGGTTTTTTTTAAAGGAATTCTTATCTCTTAGAGGTCTATATAAGCATTTTTAAATAAGTTAATAAAGCCCGGGATTGTTTTAAAAATAACCTAGCAAAAGGTAGGGTAAGAGAGGTTATAGATAAAGTAAAAACTGACCTTATGTTGATAAATGATGATGCTGAGTGGTGAGTACATGGGGGTTCATTGTAATTCTGTTCCTTATAGTCAAACATACTTCAGTGATGCTTAACGTCATCATAAACAGTTTAATGGAACAAAATATATGGTACTATAGGTGGCATACTATCTATATATTAATCATAACCAAATTCATATAGTATATTGAAGTTTACAGAGCACTTTTCATACAAAATTTAATGTAATCCTAACCTCAGGCCTACAAGGTAGATTTTATTATCGTCATCTCACAGGGAACAATTTCAGAGTGGTTAATTCAATGGCTCAGCTGTTCTGAGCTAGTAGGAGGCAAACATGGGATTCAGATCCAAGTCTTTGATTTCTAAATCCCATGCTCCACCTGGAGAGGGAGAAGAAAAGCTGGCTGATACTGGCTAAGTCTCTTAACTCCCGGGCCTTAGGAAAAATGAGAACAATAACACTTAGCCTGCTTTCTTCCTAGTTGTTGGGAAACTCAGGTCTGAGGATTTCTAGAAAAGGACTTTTTGTGTATTGGGAAGTGGCTTTTAAATTTAGATCAGCCCATATAGACTCGCTTTCTAGCAAAGAAAGCTGCAAAAAGGGAAGAAGGTGGAGAGCTCCAGGGGTTGGTTTTGGGCAATGCAGAGTTTGCACTTGGTAACCTTTGTCCACCCGCCACACCTCAAAATCCCTCCCTTATCTTCATAAGATGTTTCTCCTGTGGTGTACTTGAAAACTTGCCATTGTCCCTGATGTGCTGCGCTGTTACTAGTTGTAGGAGCAGAGGCTCCACAACAGCTGTTGATAATGGAAAGTTTCATGACTTGTTTTTAGGCTGGTGAAATGAGTATGAAACTGCATAGTATTTTCTGCTGCTGTCCAGGACTGCTCTACTAGATTATCTACACTAAGTCACTGATAGCCATGAATTTTCACCAAGCAACACTGAAAAACAAATGAGACACTTCTGATTTTCTAGGGGAAAAAATGAAGTGGTACAGTTAAAATGACCCACATTAAACAATAACAACTACAACAAAAACCTCTTTGGGGACTGCTACAGACATCTAAAAAGCCACATCAAATGGCAGCCAGGTGTGGTGGCTCACATCTGTAATCTCAGCACTTTGGGAGACTGAGGCGTGTTAATCGCTTACGGTCAGGAGTTCGAGACCAGCCTGGCCAACATGGCAAAACCCTGTCTCTACTAAAAATACAAAAATGAGCTGGATGTGGTGGTGCCCACCTGTAATCCCAGCTACTCGGCAGACTGAGACAGGAGGATCACTGCAGAGGGTGCAGCGAGCCAAGATCACACCACTGCACTCCAGCCTGGGCAACAGAATGAGACTCCATCTCAAAAAAAAAAAAAAAAAAAAAAGCAGCATCCAAACAACCACTTCAAAACAGCTTGGTCTGAAACACACATTCAATGATGACAGTCTAATTCTGCCAGTACACATTGAAATACTAATGGGAGCACCTAAATATAACTATATATTTTGTTTCAAATATATAAATTAAGGCATCTCATTTATGATTACTACTTTCTTTCTTTTCTTTTTTTTTTTTTTAAGACAGGGTTTCACCATGTTGGTGGGGCTGGTCTTGAACTCCTGACCTCAGGTGATCCGCCTGCCTTGGCCTCCAAAGTGCTTGGATTACAGGCGTGAGCCACCACACCCGGCTGATTACTACTTTCATGGTAATAATTTTAGCCGTAAGAAACTTTGGTAGACTCTTTACCTCTCTGTGTCTCCGTTTCTTCACCATAAGTTAGGAATAATAATGATAACTATCTCGTAGGTTTAAAATTAATGAGATCAAATATGTAAAAGTAGGTTGTGCCTTGCTCAGGACCTGGCACCAGTCTAAATGCAGGTGCTAAATGTTAGGGTTTCTTTGAGTATAAGTACCTATTCCATTGTGCACTGCAGTCTGTAATAGTCGCAGGCACTGGGAGCATGGAGATCAGTGTGGGTAAGAACGGAGGGAGAATTTTGCGGATACTGCAGGACAAAGGTGTGGTTGCTGAGCCCCTGCAGTCCTGGAAAGAGGAGGCACAAATGCCAGTGCCTGCACATGTGATAAAACGTCAAAATCTTGATGCTGAGTATGTGGGTGTTAACTGCAATGTTTTTCCAATTTTTCTGAATATTTCAAAATTAGGATAATAAAATGTTGAGAAATAAAGTTATAAAATAAAATCTGGTGTCCCCTGCAAACCTCCATGGCCATGGGTAGCCTTGGCAAAGTAGATTGACCTATACTGGTATATTGGTATATATACCAGACCTATATACCAATCAAATCGGCACTAGGGAGAGAGAAATGAAGGCGGGGTGAGCCAGGAAGAGCCGGAGGAAGCATCGCTTTCCTGACCTGGTGGAACAGTGCTGGAACCCCAGCTCACAGAGACTGGCTGATGCGGCCGGGGAAGTTTGCATCATTTGGAACGTGTGCAGGACTTCTCCCCGCCAGACAAGCCGTGCACATTTCCAGTTCTGCTTCCAGCCGGCCTGGGGGAGCCTAGCATTACAAACAATTACTCTGCTCTCAAAATGGAAAATTTCAATTCTTGGATTTCAACAGGAACTTCTGGAGCTTGTGGTGGGGGGAAAAAAAAGCACCTCGCTCCTCGAGAGCAAAATTAAATGGCAAAATGTCTAAATTACTGTAAACGTGGGTCTCACGTGTCCTGAAAATAGCGAGTATGTGACTGCTAAGTGTTGTGTGGGTGATTCATCAGACTCTCGTTTCTTGCTTTGGTTTCGTGGAGAGCACAAGATGTGGATTAGGGAAGCACCGTGCAGTGCTATGTCAAACAGAGTAAGGGGTTGCCCTGCACAGTAGCAGTTAGCCATTACCGGAGTATAGTTCTCTTAAAATTTAGTCAACTGAGAGTATACATGTATATCTGAACTTTGGACAAACGTTTAGGTGTTTGTTTGTTTGTTTTTGTTTTTGTTTTTGACAGAGTCTTGCTCTGTCACCAGGTGCCAGGCTGGAGTGCCATGGCGCGATGTCGGCTCACTGCAATCTCCACCTCCCAAGTTTAAGCAATTCCCCAGCCTCAGCTTCCCGAGGAGCTGGGACTACAGGCATGTGCCACCATGCCCAGCTAATTTTTGTATTTTTTTAGTAGAGACCGGATTTCACCATGTTGGCCAGGATGGTCTCCATCTCTTGACCTCATGATCCGCCCACCTCGGCCTCCCAAAGTGCTGGGATTACAGGTGTGAGCCACCACGCCCAGCTAGGTTTAGGTATTTTAAACATTATTGAAGACAATACACATCTACTTTTTAAAATACACAAACAAATCTTTATCGAAATATATATCTATATAAATCCCCCGCAAAAGGTGCTATTCTCCCATTTCTCCATCTTCTTCCTCTTCTTCCACACCTCTAATATAAAGGATATTATTACACTTTATTAAAACGTCCCAGGCCGGGCACGGTGGCTCAAGCCTGTAATCCCAGCACTGTGGGAGGCCGAGGCGGGTGGATCACGAGGTCAAGAGATCGAGACCATCCTGGTCAAAATGGTGAAACCCCGTCTCTACTAAAACTACAAAAAATTAGCTGGGCATGGTGGCGCGTGCCTGTAATCCCAGCTACTCAGGAGGCTGAGGCAGGAGAATTGCCTNTCAGGAGGCTGAGGCAGGAGAATTGCCTGAACCCGGGAGACGGAGGTTGCGGTGAGCCGAGATCGCCCCATTGCACTCCAGCCTGGGTAACAAGAGCGAAACTCTGTCTCAAAAAAAAAAAAAAAAAACAAAAAAAAAAAAAAAACGTCCCACAGATGTCCTGACAACGCTCCACCTATTCCTTCGTATTTGCAAGCTGCACTGTCCTGTAGCCATCTACAATACAAGGCAGCCCTTGCACCCCACGCCCCACCTAAGTTTCACCACCACTGGCTTTCCTGTTAGTCCGCTGAGGAAAAGTTTGGGATTGAGCTTACCCTTCAGCCCCAGCTCATTGTAACCACGGGCGAATGCTGCAGGCTACTCACCACCAACCAGGCCGCCGCCCATCCCTCCTGGCTACAGCAGGTACCGCAGGTCCCTAGCCCAGCACCTACTATTTACAATGTGAATACGCGTGAATTGCAACAAACAGCACTTTTGCCGTCATGTGCGAATTACGTAATTTCAGAAATGTGTCGTTTTCAAACCTTTCGTAAGCACAATCGCTTGGCTTGTATCTCTCTTCAAGAACCATTCTACACAGTCATGCAAGAATCAAATCTGGGGCAAAGTTGAGACACTATACTCAACTGGTTAGGACTCACTGCCATTCTCCAATTATATTATTTGAGTGCTATACTTTTTTTAAAAAATTGTTTTTAAAGTTAAAATACTAATGATTTGGAAGGGGAAAAACTAAAAAGTACACCTCCATAAAGCATCCCCAGTCTTGCCCCCTAGAGGTAACTCTGACAACAGACCTTTGCATACGTTTCAAGAAAATGTTTACACATACACAAGCATATGAGACCCAGATGTTGGCCGTCTGTCTCATCTGCTTGACTGACTTTTTTGACCACATGCCATGCTTAACATAAAACTCAGTTCTTTGACCAGCATATACAAGAAATCCAATCACACTAAATATGTCCTGATTTTTAAAGGATTATTAAAGATTGATGGGGTTAGAGAGAATGATCACAGTGTACAACATCAACATCTCTATTTTTTTTTTTTTTTTGAGACGGAGTTTCACTCTTGTTACCCAGGCTGGAGTGCAATGGCGTGATCTCGGCTCACCGCAACCTCCGCCTCCTGGGCTCAGGCAATTCTCCTGCCTCAACCTCCTGAGTAGCTGGGATTATAGGCACGCGCCACCATGCCCAGCTAATTTTTTGTATTTTTAGTAGAGACAGGGTTTCACCATGGTGACCAGGATGGTCTCGATCTCTTGACCTCGTGATCCACCCGCCTCAGCCTCCCAAAGTGCTGGGATTATAGGCTTAAGCCACCGCGCCCGGCTCAACATCTCTATTTTAAACAAAACAATACTGTGTTGAACATGTCTCTCCATATTCTTACCAGCCCACACCACAAATTGGGCATTCTCCGTGCTCCTGACACGCATAGCCTGTCACTCCTATCATTGCTGTTCCAAGGTCTCTATGTCTCCATCTAATCCCAATTATCTCCCAACCTAAGATGTAAGAATGCACTATATTTTTATTTCATCAATTCCCTTCAGATAGGCATTAGGTTGCTCCGAGTTTTTTATTTCTGTGTTAAACAATGTTGTAATTAATATCTTAGAAGATACATCTTTATAAACTTGTGCGTTTGTTGCTGGGTAAATTCTTAGAAGTGCAATGCCTGAATCAAGAACAGATACATCACAATTTGGACATCGTTTTGACAAATTGCCCTTTGAAAACGATATGAATGTATATTCCCACAGGGCATGCAAGTATACACGGTTCCTCCACACTTGGGTCAACATTGGATGTGACTCCACTTTACCGCCATCTTGCTTGTCTTTACCAAGGAAATGGTGAAAAGTAGTACCTTATTGTTCTTTTAATCTGCACTGCTTTAATGATGAGTGGTATCAAAAGCATCTATTTGTCTAGGTATTTGCCATTGGTATTTCCTTCTCTGTGAAATGCCAGTTCATGTACCAGCAAAAACCGTCTTCTTCTTGAAAGAGTCATTTCCCTTGCTTCCAGGACACTTCCATCTTCTGGTTCTCTGGCGCCTCTTCCTTGTCCCTTTGCTGGCTCTGTTTTATTTACCTTCCTCTGGGCTGTTGCTGTTCTCCAGGGTTCCACCCTCACCCTCATCCTGCCTCCTTTCCACTGTACAAGCTTTTCCCATGTCATGCCACCTACTTGCCCAAAATTAGTTACCATTTATTGAGCACTTTTTATATTCTAGATATTCTACTAGGCATTCTAAATGCTCATTGTAACTCCACAACGTCAGCATAATGTTCCCCAGCTTTTCAAATGAAGTAACTGACATTACAGAGTCACTTGTCTAAGGTTGCACCACCAGTAAATGACACAGCAGGGATGTGATGCTAGGGTCATTTCTCGCCAGTGTCTAAGCTCTCTCTATAACATTGCCATGCCCTCATTTACTAACCACAGGGAGACAATTCCAAGTCTGTATTGCTACTCTAAATCTCTCTCTGGTCTCAAAATCCCATGCACTCAATTCCTCTACAGAAATCACTGCCAGAGGCCAGCTGTGGTGGCTCACGCCTGTAATCCCAGCACTTTGGGAGGCCGAGGTGGGTGGATCATGAGGTCAGGAATTCAAGACCAGCCTGGCCAACGTGGGGAAACCGCGTCTCTACTAAAAATACAAAAATTAGCTGGGCATGGTGGCACGTGCCTGCAGCCCCAGCTACTCAGGAGGCCGAGGCAGGAGAGTTGCTTGAACCCAGGAGGTGGAGTTTGCAGTGAGCTGAGGTCATGCCACTGCACAAGAAATCTCTCCCTGGATATCAGCAGGAACCTCAAATACAACATGTTCTCCCTAAACCTGCCCTTCCATGATCCCTTCATGGTTAATCTCCCAGCCTTAACCAATTAATTTCCAAGTCCCGTAGAAACCGCTCAGATATCTGAGCCCTCTCTCCTTCCACCTATTCCCCACTTAGCCCAGAGCCTCGTCATTTCTTAGCCAAATCTCACACACTTCCTAAACTCTTCTCCCTGCCGTCAGACTCTGTACATTCCAGTTTGCCCCCGCCACTCAGCATCCAGAGGTTGTTTCTCCAATAAGCATAATGATCTGTAAATGAAGAGATGCTCTTTATCTTATACGGCTCTTTTAAGGAATAAGCGAAATAACCTATGTAAAATATGTAGCTTATGATAATTCCTCAATAAGTGTTAGGGCTCCTACCTTCCTCCCAAAAAGTCAGTCTGATAATGTAAGTCCCTGTGGCCTGCACAGTGAAGTCTACAGCCCAGTGGCTACTGAGGCCCTGACTCACGTCTCTGATTTCTGCCTCACACTAGGCGCTAGTCAACCTGATGCCTCACTTTTAGTGTCTCTGTGCCTTAGTTCCTCCTGCTTGGAATTCCTTTCCCCTATTTACTGCTCTAATGAGCACCTTTAATTCTTTAAGATCAGGTTTAGCTGGCATTTACCCCAGAATAATGGCTTTGGATTCTTCCATCAGGTTCCCAGGCCCCTTCTCTGAGCCTCTTTACTTGTTCTTACATTATTGCATTGCAATTACTTGTTTACCTGACTGTCTCTGTGACAAGGCTGTGAACAGGGGCTGTTTCTCAACCGTCGTCATATCCTCAGTGTGTGGCACTCAAGAGTTGCTTTAAAATGTGTGTGGAATGAACGGGTTCCACGTGTTAAAAAGTGCTTGCCACACCCCACCTCCTCCAGAACTGCGGCTCTAGAGAAAAGGGATTAAAGTGCTGCAGCCTTGCAGGGGGTGCACTGCAGGCCAGCGGCTCCGCGGGTGCAGCCGGCCTTCTGATCCTCACTTTTGCACCTGCAAAGTGGGCCTCAGACACCCCCTGGACAATTAAGGGCAAAGGAAGTGACATGTAAGTAGCCAAAATGCAGTCAAGATGCAAGTGGATGTTAAGTTGCTAGCCAAAAGCACAGGGAAAAAATGATCATTTTTAGGGAATGGAGGAATACCTGGAAAGAATGGAGGCTTTAGGGTCAGGCAAATTTAAATGCACTGTGGCTGTTCTGTTATAACAGGCTAACTCTGAAGGATCATTGATTTGACACAACAAAGGGTGAACGTGGGAATGTCCACCACCGGAATGTGGCTCCCGCTCTACTCAGGCCTCAGGGGCCCAGATTGACAAAGTCAGTGTCCCTGAAATGCAGACTCTGAAAGGAGATTAACATGTAGGATGTTTGTGAAGGGGTACCCTTGGGATTGACACCTGCAAAAAAGAGCAGAAGAAAGCAGGACTGTGCAGAGGGAGGAGCTGAGCCTCAGGGCAGGCTCCACAACAGCCTTGATCTAACCCACAGGGTCTCTGGAGGTTGAACAGCCCTTTAGAGATATCCTGATTTGGGCCAAGATGACTGGAGCCTGATACCTCTGTGTCAATTGGGGGCGAAACTTTGGTGGGTGACTCTCAGCAGGGGAGGCAGCTCTACAGAGATTGACAATTGAAGGCTGTCTATAGACAGCATTCCTGGCCCCATCGGGCCACGCATCTTCTATTGAAAGGGAGACAGCCCATAGGTGGAGGATTCTCCTCATATAGTAGCTGCACCCTGGGGACACATGCCAAAGTATCTCAGCTTGGGTTCTTCCAGAGGCTGACTCTGAGACTAGGATGTGAGCACCAGCATTTATCTGGGGATATGGAAGTGAGATGGGAAAGGAAATGAAATCAATAGAGAGTACTTTAATGAACAGGTAACTGCTGGGGGCCCCTGCAAATCAGAACAGAACATATCCTAGAGCTGTCCCACTCAATGGGCGAAGATGAGATGGTGTTTATCTACCAAATCCTGTGTGCCATTACTCACAGCCCCTCCTAGACAGACTCACCCCCTGGCAGCTCCCACCTACCTTCCCATCTTGAACAGAGTGGCAGGTGGCTGCAGTAAGAAGCCATTGACATGAACGGGAATTGTAAGCACCAAGAGGATATGAGCGGAGCCCTCACGGAGTCTGCCCTGCAGGGAGGAGGAATGTTATGCTGCCTCAGCCCAGGGGTGACACATTCACACCAGCACCCACATGGCCCACCTCACCGTAAGGTAGAAAAGTCTGCCTTGCCCTCAGGGAGGGAAGGGGAAATGAATATTGCTGAGTTCTGATAAGATTGCCCACTGTACCTCTCCTGCCTACTGGCTGGGTGAGATTGAGAAATTGCTTTATCTTTCTGAGCCTCATTTACTAATTTTTAAATTATGAAGAGTAGCATCTATCTCATAAGAATGTGAAAAATGAAATAAATACATGCAAAGAATCTACCACAATGCAACAGAACTGGTGATGAAACAAAGCTACCACAGTTCATTTTATTATTACCCTTTATAACACAAATATAGGACCTATATTCTTTTCATGTATCAAATGTAACATTAAAATAATAAAAGGGACACTCATTTAACACTAGATGTTGAAATTCTAAGAGATTTCAAACATATAAATAAATGGATGCTAAGAAAAAATTTTGAAATAGTCTGTCACAGTTTCTAGTAAGTCATGGGCCAATAGTAAATGGTAACTATTACTAATATCTGGGAGCTATTGTAAACCAATTTCATTAATCACAGCCAAAAAGAAAAGTGATCTGGAATGTGAATTACCCAGATAAATAATCAGCTCAAAGGTTTACTTGGAGAGAAGGAGAGCTGACCTGTGCCTGTTGACTCACCGTGTAAACACAGTCATGGTAATTTACTAACAGCAAGACCTGTTTCCTGCTGAGCACTTCCAATCTGAGCTCCAGAGCTAGACACAGAGGAAGAGGTCAAACATGTCCACATGGAACCTGGGTTTTTTTTCCCACCAACTTCTGAGTGATCAGAGGCTCCCTTGTTGCAATGTCATCAAAATGAGACATGGAACTTCCTCACCTGCCATAAGCTAGACAGAGCTTTTGAGATGCAAACCATATTCATTCTCAGAGGAGAGGGCTGAAACTAAAGAGAGAAGTCACTTTCAAAGCACCCTCCCCCCTTCCCCCTCCCATACACATTCTAAGCACACAGAGCTTTTGCAATCTGCTACGAAAACAGAATTTTAAAATAAACCCTAGTCTACGCTCTCAAATCAGAATTTAGAAGAAAATGGATTTCTGTAAGGTGAATTTGTTCTCCCAAATTAGTTCCATTCACACACATACACACACATACACACACACACACACACACACAACCATAAAATGCAGCACTCATTAATAGGCCAAATATGGAACAAGCAAGTTTATCCTCAGCAAAAGAGAGACATTAAATAATCATGAGGACGGGCTTGAGGCTGTGTAAAAATAAAACTTACAGAAGCCAGCAGATGGCACTTAATCATAATTTTTCCTATGATTTGTATTAATTGTCAAATATTTTTCATTCTGTCTTCCCAGTAAAACAAATGATATGCTAATATGGCACAATAAGTAACATTTTCCCTTTGAGATATTGAATAGGCTTGTTACATAAAATTTCCCCACCTACATAACTAGCCCAAGACCCACATTGCTCATGCATAGATTTATCATATCACACTATGCATATGCATGTCCGTATATCTGTGTGCTTCCAAGCATGCAGCATATTTGATAAATGCAAAAAGTAAAAGCTAACACCTTCATTTCTCTCCAAAAGCAAATCCAAATCAAGGATCTGTTGTTCCTGAAACGGTCACATAAAATCATTTAAACCACATTATCTGCCAGAAATAGAAATGCAGAAATACCTCAGGGAGGCCACTTTGGCACTTTTCTTCCGGGCTCCTGTTACAAGCATTAACAAGGTGAATGACCCCTTCCAGGCTGCTCTGTCTCACCTGCCAATTCTTCTCCTTTCTTCCCCCCACACTCCTCCTTCCTTCTCCCCACACTTCCTCAAGGCTGCACACTTTTTCCGCTCTTTGACTCCCTTTCTATATTCTACTTCTGTTTTCTTTAATCTCTTCTCCCTCTTGAGCACTGGACTTGGTTTCCTGAGTCTTGTAGGGACAGATGCTGTACCAGCCAGGGTTCTTGGTTTCTGACACCAGAAATCGACTCTGTTAAGCAAAAAATATTTATTGCAGAGCCATCAAGTAGTTCACAGGATCCACAGGAAGCCTGGAGAATCTGGCTCAGTGAACAGGCAAGAAGCAAAGGTGTTGGCACCAGAAAAGACAGCCAAGGTGACACCACTGAAAACCACAAGTCTGGGGCAGTGCCACCAGCACCACAGCCACCAGCCACTAACAGCTACCGCTGCCCCCAGGCTCTCCTGAGTAATGGTTCCCTGGCTCTGAGGGCTTGCTTCCTTTGCTCCAGATTCCCTATCCAGGCTGGGCAGCCCACAGCCAAGGCTGGCAGGGCTGGCCTCATGAGTTGCTCTCCAAGAGCAGAGTTGTTATTCTGGCTCAGACCAAAGCAGGGTGGGAGCACAAGCTTCAGGCTGACAAGGCCTAGCATGAATGCAGAAGAAAGCGGATCTCGACACATACTGGTGATGAGAAGGCACCAGGTGTCACAGACACTATTCATTTTAAACCTGCCCTTTCCTGGTGCACAGACAGGGAAGTCTGTGCTCCCAAACTGAGCGGGATAATTTTGGGGAAAGGAAAGATATTGGGCAGGATACAGGTCAGTTATGCCAGTCTTGGAAAGACAAACAATAAAGCAAAATCCAGCTGATGCTGTAGCCCCACGCAGTCCACTCGCTTATTTCCTGCACACTTTGTTCTAGACGAAGCAAGGAGCCACAGTTGCTAATCTGAACACTCTTCATTTTCAGGTTCTGTTTAGCCAATTTAAATTCCAGCTCCTAAGCACTATTCCTTTGACCTCCCACATCTTAACCCTTAATGAATGAAGGCTAGCCTCTTTCTAGGGATCAAATTTGTAACATGATTCCGAGCTCAGCTCTGCGCAGGGGCCTCCGTCTCTCCTCCTGCCAGCTGGTCCCAATTATGAGCTGGTTTGGGTAATTTGAGAGTGTGGAGGGTGCTCGTGCAGTAGGAGGAGTATTTTCTAAGCATTCAGCTTCCCAAGCCCAACTAGAACTAATAGATGCTTTAATATTCTGAATTCTGAGGGTATTTGTAATGGTTTTCCAAAAAAAGGAAATAAAATGTATAAATAAATTCACTCGCTGGCATGCCTGGTAACCACTCTATGTGCAGTGAGAAATCAAGTCTGTAGAATTCCAGCAAAGCTCCAACTTTGCCTACATTTCTTGGGCAACTACCTCAATTTTCCTGTGTTTTAACAGAGGAGGCCTGTGTGACTGCAAGTTTTCTTTGTGAGAGATGACACCAGACAAGTCTTTGGGGATCTCCAGCCCAGATTTTAAAGGGCTGAGCATATATCTGAGCTCAATTTTGTTATTTTCAACTTTATGTTTCTTGAGCACCTATTATATCCAACACATTACATATTCTGGGAATTCAAAGCTGAATAAAGCTCAGAATCCAGCAAGATGGTTCTCTTTCAACCAGCAGCATTCCAAGGGCAGAAGGGTTAACCCTTGGCTGGGAGGAGCGTTTTGTCACTGACATTGTTTGGAATCGCCCTGGCTCGTGTGATTATACAAACCAGATGGCATTTCGTTGGTTTTATTATTGTTATCATTTTATTTTTTATTTATTTATTTTTTTGAGACAGAGTCTCACTCTGTCACCCAAGCTGGAGTGCAACGGTGCAATGTCCGCTCACTGCAACCTCCGCCTTCCAAGTTCAAGCGATTCTCCTGCCTCAGCCTCCCGAGTAGCTGGGATTACAGGCACCCACCATCATGCTCGGCTAATTTTTTTTCGTTTTTTGATATTTTTGTAGAGACAGAGTCACCATGTTGGCCAGGCTGATCTTGAACTCCTGACCTCAGGTCATCCACCTGCCTTGGCTTCCCAGAGTGCTGGGATTACAGGTGTGAGCCACCATGTCCGGCCGGTTTTATTATTATTTTTAAACCCTCTACACACTAATGCACTCCTTAATATCTGTATCTGGGCTGACTTCTCCCACTGTCTCCACCGCTTCCAATCACTCCTCCCAGTTTATATTATCATAGGCAATCTGAATATGTGCAGAAGAAAAAGAAAACTACGTTTGAAGATGTAAATGTCTCTGGAAGACAAGTACCCATAGCTACCTGCACATGTGTTCCATTAGCTGATTAATGCCAATGATAGTTGCTTAGATATTGTCTTTTTCGGTCTCATCTGAGGCACTCTCCCGACGCACACAGGCTAGTCCTGTTAAGAGTAGATTTTTTTTTTTTTTTTAAAGATGGGGTTTCACCATCATGGCCAGGCTGGTCTTGAACTCCCGACCTCAGGTGATCCACCCACCTTGGCCTCCCAAAGTGCTAGGATTACAGGCGTGAGCCACCGCGCCTGGCCAAGAGTATATTTCTATTTCAGGGACAGTACAGTGTACTGGTGACACTAGCAGGTCCTTAAGTCACGTTATCAGCATTTATAAGCCAGTTCCGTTTTCTTACTGAGTTGTTATTTAATGTCTTTGGGCCTAAGTGTTCTCATAGGTAGAGTGTGGATAAGAATATCTTTCCTAGAAGGACCGTTGTAAAGATGAAATTAGAGAATAAATGTAGGCCGGGTGTGGTGGCTCACACCTGTAATCCCAGCACTTTGGGAGGCCAAGGTGGACAGATGACCTGAGGTCGGGTGTTCAAGACCAGCCTGATCAACATGGAGAAACTCCGTCTCTTAAAAAAAAAAAAAAAAAAAGGAGAGAGAATACATGTAAAACAATGTGGCACATGGGAAGCACTCAAATATTTGCTTTTATTTATTTATTTATCTATTTACTTATTTTTTGTGGCAACATACTCTCACTATGCTGCCAGGCTGGTATTGAACTCCTGACCTCAAGTAACCTTTCTGCCTCAGGCTCCCAATATGTATGAACCACCATCCTCAGACAGCTGGGTTTTTTAAAAATTATTATTATTTAATTTATTTATTTTTTTGAGATTGAGTTTTGCTATTATTGCCCAGGCTAGAGTGTAATGGTGCAATCTCTGCTCACTGCAATCTCTGCTTCCCAGGTTCAAGTGATTCTCCGGCCTCAGCCTCCCGAGTAGCTGGGACTATAGGTTCCTGCCACCATGCCCAGCTAATTTTTATATTTTTAGTAGAGATGAGGTTTCACCATCTTGGCCAGGCTGGTCTTGAACTCTTGACCTTGTGATCCACCCACCTCGGCCTTCCAAAGTGCTGGGATTACAGGGGTAAGCCACTGCACCCAGCCTATTTTTTATTTTATTTAATTATTTTTAATAGAGATGAGGTCTCCTTAATGTTCCCCAGGCTGGTCTTGAACCCCTGGGCTCAAGCAATCCTCCCACTTCAGCTTCCCAAGTAGCTGGGGACTACAGCATGTGTCACCATGCCTGGCTATTTTTTATTTTCTTGTAGAGATGGGATCTTGCTGTCTTGTGTAGGCTGGTCTCTAGCTCCTGGCCTCAAGTAATTCTCCCTCCTCAGCCTCTCAGGGTGCTGGGATTATGGGCATGATCCACTGTGCCTAAATGATGTTAGCTGTTATTATATCATTATTATGTTAGAAGATATTATGGTATCATGCTTAATTCCAGGAACAGCTTGAAAAACCTTTTATAATATTGTGTTCAAGCTCATGAATTAGAAAGATCACAAGCAGTACAGAAGGAGACGGAGCATGAGAGACAGACAGAGTTGTGTACCCAGGGCAGCCATATCGATGCAGGTACAGTTCCGAGGGACATCTACCTGAGCATTGCCGCCGCACTGATCTGGAAATGCCAAGAGATAGAGTGGGTGTGTCTGGTTGCTGCCCTCACCCACATTGACCCACATTCACCATCATCCATTGATGTTTCTTGTCTGAATTAATTCTTACACTGATAACTGCCAAATATGATTTTACCACCATTTATATATTTATTCTGTTTATTTTATTTTTGAGAAGGAGTCTTGATCTGTCCCTAGGCTGGAGTGCAGTGGCGTGATCTTGGCTCACTCCAACTTCCACCTCCCAGGTTCAAGTGATTCTCCTGCCACAGCCTCCTGAGTAGCTGGGACTATGGGTGGATGTCACCCTACCCAGCTAATTTTTTTGTATTTTTTAGTAGAGACGGAGTTTCGCCGTGTTAGCCAGGATGGTCTCGATCTCCTGGCCTCATGATCTGCCTGCCTTGACCTCCCAAAGTGCTAGGATTACAGGTGTGAGCCTCTGTGCCCGGCTCATTCTGTTTATTATTATTTGACACAGGATCTTGTTTTGTGGCCCAGGCTGGAGTGCAGTGGCACAATCACAGCTCTCTGCAGCCTCAACCTCCTGGGCTGAAGCGATTATTCTGTATTTAACAGTTGGCTTTTTACTACAAGAAATAATTTTCTCCATTTTCATTTGTTCATTTATATATCTGTATCTGTGTGAACACAGAGACTTGTATTTTATTCAGTGGATTATAATTATTTATTTTGATTTTCATATTGTCCCAGATTTGGTCATCAGAGGTCCCTTCGAGCTGGTTTTGGTATCTTTTTGACACCTCCTCATCATTCTTGGAGAAGTGCCTTACAATAAGATATCCCAGGCTTATGTTCTTTCCCTGCCCCAGCCCTGGAATCGGCTATCTGTCCAAGGAAATCATAATTCCTTGTAGTGTAAAACGGTTCTGGGAACTAAGATCTGAGCACTATGTGTACTCAGGACTCACGACGATTGCTACTGGGGTGTCAGTGGGGTTGTGAAACTATCTCCACTATATCAGCATACACCAAAAACATAGACTCCTTCATCTCTTATAACCGAGACTCTCCCCCATCCCCATGCTACACTGGGTCTTGTAATCCGCTCAGAATAACTGTAACTACCCCAGATGGTAGATGGACAACGGGGCGAACCTGGGGTCTCAGAGTATCTGTGTGTGGATGGGACATGGGAAACATCTTTCCCACTCCTACTGGGACTCATGTTTGGCCCCTGCCTCCTAAACCAACTGCTCAGGTTCATAAAATCTAGGGTAGACTCCGTAAAATTAATGATATTAAGGTCTCAATATGGGCCCTTAGAAGCGACAAACAATACTAACCTGTTGGAGGAATCAATGATTTAATTCCTGTAAATAAAACAATGGGGGAATGTGACATGGTAAAAGCCCCATAAAACTGCATACCTCAACCATACCTCGGCTTTCTGTTGAAACTGCTCTCTGTAACCCAAATGTGACAGGCAAGCAGTCCAAACCCATGCCATCTTGGCCCCTGCGACTTGTAATAAGTAATTAAGGATTGTAATTTCCACCCTACCCAGGCAATGTGTAAACAAATGCTAATCTTGAATTTTGTGAACCACTTAAGTAAAAATCAGAATGTCCAAAGTCCTCTGGCCCTTGGAATGTCCGGAGCCCCTCACCCTCATCTTCGCCCAGGAATCCACTGGAATGTCCAGAGCCCCTCACCCTCATCTCTGCCCAGGAGGTGATTTACAGAATCCACTAGCCCTCAGAACATCTGAAGCCCCTCACCCCCACCCCTGCCCCTCACCCTCAGTCCTGAGGTGGTTTTACGGGTATAAAAGGTCTTGACACCATCCTTTCGGGGCCACGGGTTGGAGAGAAGTGAGTCCTCCGTGGCTGCCAGCAATAAAGACCCTGCAATTTGGCATACTTTTGTCTTGGTGTTGACTTTCTATGCTCGGGCCAGTACAACACTACACACACACACACACACACACACACACACACACACAACTTACATCTCTTTTCATTGTTTCTTTATGTATTTATAGTTATCTCTATTTGTCAGAGGAGTTTGAACCAGAGCAACTCCATCTTGAATAGGGGCTGAGTGAAATGAGCTGCTGGACTGCATTCCCAGGAGGTTAAGACATTCTTAGTCACAGGATGAGATAGAAGGTTAGCACAAGATACAGGTCATAAAGACCTTGCTGATAAAACAGGCTGCAGTAAAGAAGCCAGCCAAAACCCACCGAAACCAAGATGGCGATGAGAGTGACCTCGGGTCGTCCTCACAGCTGCGCTCCCCCCAGCACCATGACAGTTTACAAATGCCATGGCAACGCCAGGAAGTTATCCCATCTGGTCTAAAAAGGGGAGACCTGAATAATCCACCCCTTGTTTAGCATATCATCAAGAAATAACTATAAAAAAGGGCAACCAGCAGCCCTGGGAGGGCACTGCTCTGCCTATGGAGTGGCCATTCTTTAGTCCTTTGCTTCTTTGATAAACATGCTTTCACTTTACGGGCTCTCCCTCCTGAATTCTTTCTTGTGTGCGATCCAAGAGCCTCTCTTGGGGTCTGGATCGGGACCCTTTTCTGGTAACATATCTATCTACCTAGCAATCTACCTGCCTGCATATCTAAACCACAGTTTACACAGTGGTTTCAATGCAATGCCATGAAGATTTTTTTGGTTTTCCTTTCCATATCAGTGTCTCCCTTCTCCAACAGTGGAAGGCTGGCTCCCACGATCTCAATTTACCTGTACGTAACCAATCTCCCAATTCACACCCCACCCAGCTCACCCTTCTTTGAGCCTGCATCTTCTGTTTTTTTTTTTTTTTTGAGACGGAGTTTCGCTCTTGTTACCCAGGCTGGAGTGCAATGGCGCGATCTCGGCTCACCGCAACCTCCGCCTCCTGGGTTCAGGCAATTCTCCTGCCTCAGCCTCCTGAGTAGCTGGGATTACAGGCACGCGCCACCATGCCCAGCTAATTTTTTGTATTTTTAGTAGAGACGGGGTTTCACCATGTTGACCAGGATGGTCTCGATCTCTTGACCTTGTGATCCACCCGCCTCGGCCTCCCAAAGTGCTGGGATTACAGGCTTGAGCCACCGTTTTTTGTTTTTTTTTTTTAAGATGAGGTTTCTCCATGATGGCCAGGCTGGTCTTGAACTCCCGACCTCAGGTGATCCACCCACCTCGGCCTCCCAAAGTGCAAGGATTACAGGCGTGAGCCACCGTGCCCGGCGAGCCTGCATCTTCTGAATTGGCTACCTACCTCACTCAGATTCTTGCTTTTTTTTTCTCTCTTTTTTGATGAAGAAAGCAAGCAAGAAGCCAATACATATATTTAAGACAGAGCAAGAAAGAGAACAAAAGGAAATAGAAAGGAAGGGAAGGAGAAGGGGGAGAGCTGGGTTACATATTGATTTGCATTTTTAAAAGAACACTCTTGCGGATTTGTGGAGAAAGAATTGAAGGGGAGCAAGCGTAGATTCTCCTCTTACTCATCTTGGCATTCCCAGCACTTTGGTAGCGTATTTTAAGGAAGGTGCTATATAAATGTTTAGGGAAGGAAGAAAGACAGTCAGGGTGGGGAGGAAAGACTAGAAGACTGAGAGAGGGGGACAAGGGGCTTCCCCAGAGGCTCACACCATAGAATTAACTTATGTTTTTCTTTTCTGTAGTGGGAGTTGTTTCTCTTTGTAGTCAAGGACGGAAAATCACTTTGAAGTGTGTGTTCCTTTCTTTGTGAAGAACCTCTTAAGTGGCTTCCTATAGTTGCTTACAGTATGTAGTAGTGTTGGACCCATTGTCCTGTAGAAGGGTACATCATCCTGAAGCAGATATTCTTTGTTCAGTGACTAATCACTCACAGTCTCTTTTAGTTATATAAATGTGGGACAAATAGGCCCTTTATCCAAGCAGTTGTAACAGAATTGTTTTCCTTCCTCTCTCTCACTCATTCAAGGTCAAAACCTTCCCCTCTTTCACATGCAGATCTGCATATAAGTGGAGGACCTGCTTGCCAGGAAGCCCAGTGCCCCCTAGGAGGGAAGGGATTAAAGTTCAAGTCCCTGCTTCCTGATGTTCAAAGGTAGGAGTATATGACATGGTGGCATGGCTCAAGGGCTGGACAATACAGTTCCCTTGAGGCTGGAAAGCAACTGAACCAGTGGACTGAATTCTTTTCGGGTCAGATGGGTGGCAAAGGTTGGCACCAGTCCTGAACCCACCATGTTGGGCCAGCCTGAGACCAGAGAAGTGACTGTGTATGTAGACAACAGAGCTGGCTACTAAAAGCAGGAAACTGGTGGTATTCTGGAGCTGGCTTAAACTGACTTGCAAGAACTGATAGTTAAATTTTCAGGAATTTTTCAAGCTGGTTGTTAAATACAGCCAATAGCTGGGCACAGTGGCTCATGCCTATAATCCCAGCACTTTGGGAGGCTGAGGCAGGTGGATCATGAGGTCAGGAGTTCAAGACCAGCCTGGCCAAGATGGTGAAACTAAAATACAAAAATTAGCCAGGCATGGTGGCGGACACCTGTAATCCCAGCTACTCAGGAGGCTGAGGCAGAGAATTGCTTGAACCTGGGAGGCACAGGTTTTGGTGAGCCAAGATCGTGCCACTGCACTCCAGCCTGGGTGATAGAACGAGACTCCATCTCAAAAAATAAAAAAATAAAAATACTGTAGTCCCAGTACTTTGGGGGCCAAGGTGGGTGGATCATGAGGTCAGGAGATGGAGACCATCCTGGCCAACACGGTGAAACCCCGTCTCTACTAAAAATACAAAAATTAGCTGAGCATGGTGGCACACGCCTGTAATCCCAGCTACTCGGGCGGCTGAGGCAGGAGAATTGCTTGAACCAGGGAGTCGGAGGTTGCATTGAGCCGAGATCACACCACTATGCTCCAGCCTGGTGACAGAGTAAGACTCCATCTCAAAAAAAAATAATAATAATAAATAAATAAAAATTAAAAATAAATAAATGCAGCCATTAATAAATATATGTTTTTAAACTTTTTGTTATATTATAGTTGTACATATTAGGGAGATATCATAGTTGTACATATTTGGGAGATACATTTTTAAATTTTTAAAAATTTTTATTTTTTGTGAATCCACGTTAGGTATATATTTATGGGGGTACATGAAATGTTTTGATACAGGCATGCAATGTGAAATAAGCACATCACATCTGGGATTTTTATTTTTTTTATTTTTTATTTTTTATTATTTTATTTTATTTTTTATTTTATTTATTTTTTTCTTTTTTTTTTGAGAAGGAGTTTCGCTCTTGTTACCCAGGCTGGAGTGCAATGGCGGGATCTCGGCTCACCGCAACCTCCGCCTCCTGGGTTCAGGCAATTCTCCTGCCTCAGCCTCCTGAGTAGCTGGGATTACAGGCACACGCCACCATGCCCAGCTAATTTTTTGTATTTTTAGTAGAGACGGAGTTTCACCGTGTTGACCAGGATGGTCTCGATCTCTTGACCTCGTGATCCACCCGCCTCGGCCTCCCAAAGTGCTGGGATTACAGGCTTGAGCCACCGCGCCCGGCCCTATTTTTTTTTTTTTGAGACGGAGTCTCACTCATGTTACCCAGGCTGGAGTGCAATGGTGCGATCTCGGCTCACCGCAACCTCCGCCTCCTGGGTTCAGGCAATTCTCCTGCCTCAGCCTCCTGAGTCGCTGGGATTACAGGCACGTGCCACCATGCCCAGCTAATTTTTTGTAGTTTTAGTAGAGACGGGGTTTCACCATGTTGACCAGGATGGTTTCGATCTCTTGACCTCGTGATCCACCCGCCTCGGCCTCCCAAAGTGCTGGGATTACAGGCTTGAGCCACCGAGCCCGGCCAAACATCTGGGATTTTTAATACATGTATATAATGTAATAAATACTAATTATATCAACTTTCAATAAAATCATTATATTTAAAATAAAGATAATAATTTCTCAAAGTTTACCAGTAATTATTTTATCATATTTTCCTATTATCTATGCTTTTAAGGTTATTTATATCTATTGCGACTAGTAAAAATTTTATAGATAATGGTTGTAAGGCCGGACACCTCATCAGGAGCCGGGACAGCCACCCAGCTCTGCACTCAGCACCCAGTTGTGCACCCAGCCCTCCAGTCGGGAATTCCAGCTGATGTAACCCTAACCAAATCTTGCACCAAAAAACCCGCCCAACAGCCCGCCAACCAATAGCAGCCCAATCCCGCTCCCTCGGAGCCAATCAGAGCGCCCTGCTGTTGCTCGTTGCTCATAGCCACAAAACCCTATCCCCAGGAAGTCAGCGCCACTTCTCTGGCCCCCTTTCCCTGGACCATAGAACCTCGCCCGGGAGCTGAATAAACTGGCATTTAATTTTCTTATAATGGCCTCAGTTTCTTCATTTTAAACTCGGCAATAACCCTTACAATGGTGAGCTACTATGCATTTCCAACTTTGCATTGAGTAATATCATGTTAGTAGCTCAAAATTAGTCATGATGGGTGTATTTACACCAAGAAAACTGGCCAACTCTATCATCAGTCAGGGCTTCCTCTCTGCATCCTCCAGTGAAGCCAGTGGTTAAACACTTAACAGCACACCCCTGACTGTAACCTTTAAGCCTTACTCACTGTTCTGTATTTTACTGGCTAAGACCAGCTATGGTGTAAGGTCCTCATGACTGAGCATATTAAAGCAACTTTCCTCAAAGATCCACCATAAGGCAGGTGGAGCATGGGGCTCAGGTGTTCCTTCTATTTCCAAGCTTGATAATTCTGAATTGTTTCAACTTCCTGAAATTCTTACCTTCCACCACAAAGTCTCAACCACTGTGAATTTTCGAATCTACCTTTTCTTCTCCCAAGGTTCTAAATCATCTTGTGGCTATATTGCTCCTCAGCACAGATCTCTGCTGCCGTGTGTCCATGAGACGCCTAACGTTGCTTTAGAAAGCAACAGAATGAGGGAAACTGAGTATCCTTTTCTTGAGCAGTCCTAGAGATTGGCTTGAGAGTAGGTCATTGAGCATAACTCTGGGGAGTGGGTCAGTTTTTAGAATGATGCTGCCGCCAAGGCCAGGCACATTATTCTAGTCCCAGTGGCTGTTACAAGAGGAGGAGACTATCCAATGCCATGTTTGGAACGTGAGTCGTGTTGGCCAAGTATCTGCCTGCCCAGTAAACACACGAAGGTAAGACCAAACAGGACTGGACACTTTGCACTCAAGTTTCCCTGGACATAAAATAGTGGCTATGAATTTGGAGGGGGAAAGGCTAGCTTCCCCTTTTGGACTTCCTGCAATTACTAACATGGGGGTCCTGAATAATGTGCTCTAGGAAATGACTGGGTACATTATTTGCATCTCAAAGTGGGTAGGGAGACATCCCAGTTCAATGAAACAGAAGAAGAAGAAAAGGCCGGGCATGGTGGCTCAACAGCTGTAATCCCAGCACTTTGGGAGGCCGAGGTGGGTAGATCAGGAAGTCAGGAGTTCAAGACCAGCCTGGCCAAGATGGTGAAACCCCGTCTCTACTAAAAATACAAAAATTAGCTGGGTGTGGTAGCAGGTGCCTGTAATCCCAGCTACTCTGGAGGCTGAGGCAGGAGAATCGTTTGAACCCGGGGTGGGGAGGGGGAGATTGTAGTGAGCTGAGATCGCGCCAATGCACTCCAGCCTGGGTGACAGAGTGAGATTCCATCTCAAAAAAAAGAAAAGAAGAAGAGAAGAAGGAGGAGGAGGAGGAGGCAGAAAGGAAGGGGAAGAGGAAGAGGAAGAAGTAGGAGGAGAAGGAGAAGGAGGAAAAGAAGGAGAAAGGAAAAAAAGAAGGAAGAGAAGGAATGCCACAGATTAGACAATGAGGAAGGGGCACCAGCTGTTTTGCCTTAGACTGCCCCTTCCGCTGCATTCTCTGCTTCAGTTAATGTGATCTTCATTTTCTAGTTTCTCAGATCTTGGCATCGTTTTTGACTTCTTTCTCTCACAGCCCAAATTCAATCCATTATCAACTATATTTCTCTCTCTTTTTTTTTTAGACAGCGTCTTGCTCTGTTGCCCAGGCTGGAGTGTAGTGGCACAATCTCAGCTCACTGCAACCTCTGTCTTCTGGGTTCAAGCAATTCTCTTACCTCAGCCCCCTGTGTAGCTGGGACTACAGGCATGCTCCGCCACACCCGGCTAATTTTTGCATTTTTAGTACGGACAGGGTTTCGCCATGTTGCCCAGGCTGGTCTCGAACTCCTGAGCTCTGGTGATCTGCCTGCCTCAGCTTCCCAAAATGCTGGGATTACAGGTGTGAGCCACCACACCCAGACATTTATCAACTATACTTTCAAAATAAACCTAGAATGTACCCCTTCCCTCACCACTTACCCTGCTACCCCCAGGTCTCACCATCATCATCTCTCTCCTGCACGATCACAAACGTGGCTAATGGGCCCATTCCTGCCTTTTCTTTCTCCTGTTTCAATAAAGCAACCAGACTGATGTTGTTAAATCATGAGCCAAATGACATCACTCCTCAGCTCAAAGTCTTCCAGTGGCTATCCTCTCATCCAGAATGAAGACCAAAGCCCTTCCCCTGTCCTACAGGACCATATTGATCTGCACCCCCAGCCTCTTTAACCTCGTTGCCAGCTCCCTCCCCCTTGTTCATGCTGCCCCTTCTACACTGGCCTCTTTGCTGTTCCTTGACTATATACCAGACAGATGCCCACATCAGGGCCTTTGCGGTTGCTATGTGCTCCCCCAGGACACTCCTCCCCCAGATAACTGCATGTCTGACTCCCCGCTTCTCTTACTTCTGTATTCATAAACATCTTCTGAGTGAGCCCTTTCCTGGCTACCTAACCAAAATATCTCCACCACCTCCATGCCTCATATTCCTCTTCTTTGTTCGCTTGTTTTCTCCTTGGCTTTTGTTGCCCTTTGTATATTTATCTTTTTTATTGACTGTCTCTCTCATTAGCATATGGGTATATGAGGGCAGATTTTTGTTTTGTTCACTCTTTAGGTTCTAGAGCAGTGCCCAGCTCATAGTAAACACTGCATCATAAGCCATCCTAAAATATAGGAACTTAAAACAACAGTTTATTAGAATCTCACAATCTCATAGGTTGACTGAGCTCAACCGGGTAGTTCTTCCTCGGGAATCTCTCATGGGGTTGGAGTCAAATGGCAGCTGGGACGGAAGTCATCTGACACTTGGCTGACACAGGCTGCTGGCTACTGGCTAGGAGTTCAGCTGGGCCCATTGTCCAGAGTGCCTACACGTGACCCCTCCAAGTTCACTGGGGCACCATCTCTAAAGATTAACTACCACGGTATTCAGTGAATATTTGTGGGATGAAGAAAGGCAGAAAGGGTGGGGAGATGGTGGGAGGGAAGGAACTGGAAAATTTAAAGGGAAGGAGAGAGAAAGAAAGGAGGGAGAAAAGGAGACATGGATTTCTGATTACGATGATAGCATGATAACCCGGGAATGAAACTCATCCTTTCCTGCCTGACCCTGCTTTCCCATCTCCCTCAAGTTGCATAATGACCTGGCTTGGAAGCAGAAATCCATCTAACGCCACATAGCAGAGCTGGAGTACTCTTGGCAGAATCTTCTACAATTTATACCCCAAGTTCAAATTTGAGCCAAGGCATATTTCCAAGGAAAGAACAACACAGTACTTTATCTTGATGTTGCTCCTTACCCTTGGCGATTTCAAAGCAGTTTTATAAACAAGCACTGTCATTGTACAAGAGAGGAAACGGAAGGGAACCCATAATATTTAGGTAACCAATAACAAAATCTTTAAGTCAATATTATATTGAAATGATTAAGTAATTATGTGGAATCCAAGGCAGGCTACCATTGCATCAAATTAATAAAGTAGAATTTGGAAGAAATAAGATATAAAAGTTTCCACATAAAAACTGAAGTCAATTGAGGCTATAAGGAGCTAGAAATTAAAAATAGATTTATACCAAACTAGGTAGAACAAAATTTAAACAGTTGTTGAGATATTAAAAATGGATTTGCTTTTAAAACAGCTTGGAATCGTTTAGTCATTTTCCAGAGCCATAGATATTCTATGCCAGTTGGGCACTTTTTCCCAAACCAATCTGGCAGACGGTTGTCTAATCAGAAAGCTTTGCGGGCAGGTTCCTTGGCTAAAACCCAGAGGAATAAACGAATTGGAGTTTCTGAAGTTCCAGTGTTTCAGTACAAAGAGGGAGGTTACACTTTTTCCTAGAGATACTGATGATGACATAAATTGTGGTATAACAGAATGCAAATTCCCTGAGCTTGGGACTCTCCTCTAACTGATGTATTATAAGACAAGATGGTTCCGGGCGTGGTGGCTCACACCTGTAATCCTAGCACTTTGGGAGGCCGAGGTGGGTGGATCACCTGAGGACAGGAGTTCAAAACCAGCCTGGCCACCACGGTGAAACCCCATCTTTATAAAATAAAAACAAAAACGAAAAAGACATCATGGCATCATGTTTATTTCCATTTGTGGTCTCTGTAAACCACTTTTGGTCTTCGGCCCCCCCCAGATCTGCCCATTTTAGGGAAATTGAAGTAACTCAAAAAAGTAACTTTTCATGAGTTAGTTAGGATTAGGTTTGGCAGCAGGATATTGAACTCTCCCTACTCCCCGAAACCTTCACCTCCTAAAAAAAAAAAAAAAAAAAAAAAAAAAAAGGCCGAGTGCAATGGCTCACGCCTATAATCCCAGTACTTTGGGAAGCCGAGGCGGGCGGATCACCTGAGGTCAGGAGTTTGAAACCAGCCTAACTAACACAGTGAAACACTGTCACTACTAAAAATACAAAAAATTAGCCAGGCTTGGTGGTACCCACCTGTAGTCCCAGATACTCAGGAGTCTGAGGCAGGAGAATTATTTGAACCCAGGAGGCAGAGGTTGCAGTGAGCCAAGATCATGCCACTGCACTCCAGCCTGGGCGACAGAGTGAGACTCCATCTCAAAACAAAATAAAACAAAACAGTGGCTTAAACAACATGAAAATTTCTTTCTCTTTCACATAAGCCCGAATAGGTAGTTCACAGATTGTAAAGGGCTCCACAGTGTCAGAGAATCTCAGATTTTTAAAATTTTTATTTTTCTGCCTTAGCTGCATAATCTACACTTCCTAAATCATCCTGTGGTCCAAAATAACTGCTTGAGCTCCAGCCCTCATATCCCATTCCATCTAAGAGAAAGAAAAAAAAGGTAGAGAACAGGGAAAGCTCCCTGCCTTTAAGAACACTTTCCAGAAGTTGCTCACTACTTCTTCTTACATCCAGCTGACCAAATCTTAATCACGTGACCGGGAGAGAATCAAGAAGACTGGGAAGTAGTCTTTCCAGCAGTAGGTGCCTAGCTAAACATTTAAGGTTCTCATACTTTAAAATAGAAAAAAACAAATGTTGTAAGACAATAAAACAGTCTCTCTGCTACGGTTTATCGCTTTGACCTCCCCCAAAATATAGGCATCCCTCTTCTCCCATGTAGAACACAATCCCTCCTCAAGGGGAAGAAACCCAAGGGCTGCCTCTAGCTCAGAGTCAAGATCTCTGGGTGCAGTGTACTCTCTCTCTTCAAATCCAGACATGAAGTTATACAATCTCGCAAGCTGGTTTAGTCTGTTCAGGCTGCAATAACAAAATACCTTAGACTGGGTACTTTCTAAATAATACAAATTTATTTCTCACAATTCTGGAGGTTAGGAAGTCCAAGATTAAGGCACCAGCAAATTTGGTGTCTGGTGAGGGCTCTCTGCTTCAGAGATGGCACCTCTTGCTGAATTGTCACATGGCAGGTGGGCAAAAAAGGGCCAGACTCCCTCAAGCCCTTTTATAAGGCTACTGCTAATTTCATCCGTGACGTCATCACCTGCTAAACAACCCACCCCTTACTATGATAGCATTGGGGATTAAGTTTTTTTTTTTTTTTTTTTTTGGACGAAGTTTCGCTCTTGTTACCCAGGCTGGAGTGCAATGGCGCGATCTCGGGTCACCGCAACCTCCGTCTCCTGGGTTCAGGCAATTCTCCTGCCACAGCCTCCTGAGTAGCTGGGATTACAGGCACACGCCACCATGCCCAGCTAATTTTTTGTATTTTTAGTAGAGACGGGGTTTCACTGTGTTGACCAGGATGGTCTCGATCTCTTGACTTCGTGATCCACCCGCCTCGGCCTCCCAAAGTGCTGGGATTACAGGCTTGAGCCACCGCGCCCGGCCCTGGGATTAAGTTTCAACATGAATTCTGGAGGACACATATTCAAACCATAGCACAAACCATAAACTAAAAGATTAGTTATCTTCCCCCATCCACTACATATGCAGTGATGTAGTAAGAACAAGAAAACCACAATTAAAACTACCAGTCAGAAATGTGAAAGTCCCAGAAGTCGGTCTATAGTAATTATCAAACCCTGCTGAGCAAGAATAGAGGGGACTGTCTTCCTAAACATCAGGAGTCAGCCATCTGTCCTGTGGGAGGTGTTTTGGTGTCCGTTATCCCCCATGGTTATGTCTGAAGCAGAAAGTGATGAGTTTGCCCTTTGGCATGGGGGCACTGCCACATAGCTTTCATAGCCTGTTTCTTGTTAACGCATAGTTGGAGGCACAAAGGTTGCTTTAGGCATTGAACAGTCACAGGCTTTGGCAGACTAGGCTTGGATGTTTGGCAGTACAATTCCCTCAAAAACTAAGTAGGCATCTTTTCCATTCGCCTTCTATCAGTTCCATGTGTGAGTAACAATAGCCAAATATCTTGTCTAAAAGTGGTTTTTAAACTTAAAGACTCAGATCTTACAGACCTTCATCCTCTGTCCACCCTTGCCCCCGGTTTAACGGCAGCTAGTTGAGGCCATCTGATACAATAAGTTTTGGAAGGAAAGCAACAGCTTTAGTTGGACAGTACCCCTTAAGTTGTCACCCATTGTCTAGCAGAGAGCTTTTACTAGTATTTTATTTATTTTTATTGTTTATTTTATTTTTATTTTTTTTTTTTAGATGGAGTCTCACTCTGTCACCCAGGCTAGAGTGCAATGGCGTGATCTCAGCTCACCGCAACTTCCGCCTCCCAGGATCAAGCCATTCTCCTGCCTCAGCCTGCAGAGTGGCTGGGACTACAGGCATGCACCACCATATCTACCTAATTTTTGTATTTTTAGTAGAGATGGGGTTTCACCATGTTGACCCAGCTAGTCTTGAACTCTTGACCTCATATATATATATATATATATATACATGTATATATATATATATTTTTTTTTTCTTCCCCGCCGCTGTCCCTGACCTCATATATTTTGAGACAGTTTCACATTCTGTCATCCAGGCTGGAATGCAATGATACAATATAGCTCACTATAACCTTGAACTCTTGGGCTCAAGAAATCTTCCCATTTCAGCCTCCTCAGTAGCTGGGACTACAGGCACACACCAGCACCTCTGGCTAATTAAAAAAAATTTTTTCTTGTAGAAACAGTTTTACTATGTTGCCCAGGCTAGGTTAGTTGATTTAGATGGCAAGCCAAAGGCAGAGAGCATAGCCTGTACCACTTCGCTAATATTTTTTTCCTTTTTGAGACATTGTTAAGCTCTTGTTGCCCAGGCTGGAATGTGATGGTACAATCTCGGCTCACTGCAACCTCCACCTCCTGGGTTCAAGCGATTCTCTTGCCTCAGCCTCCTGAGTAGCTGGGATTACAGGCATGTGCCACTATGCCCAGCTAATTTTGTATTTTTAGTAGAGATGGGGTTTTGCCATGTTGTCCAGCATGGCCTTGATCTCCTGACCTTGTGATCTACCCGCTTTGGCCTCCCAAAGTGCTGGGATTACAGGCGTGAGCCACCACGACTGGCCCACTTCCCTAATATCTTAAAAATTGGACAGATTAGAAAAAAACGGACAGATTGGCCAGGCATGGTGGCTCGCACCTGTAATCCCAGCACTTTGGGAGGCCAAGGCAGGCAGATCACGAGGTCAGGAGTTCGAGACCAGCTTGGCCAACATGGTGAAACCCCATGTCTACCAAAGATACCAAAAATTAACTGGGCGTGGTGGCACTTGCCTGTAATCACAGCTACTCAGGAGGCCAAGGCAGGAGAATCGCTTGAACCCAGGAGGTGGAGGTTGCAGTGGGCCTAGATCACACTACTGAACTCCAGTCTGGGTGACAGGGTGAGACTCTGTCTCAAGAAAAAGAACAGACTTAGCTTGAGTTTTCTACACTTCTGCTGCTCATGGAATTGAGGATTTTGTAACAATAACCACCACCTCCCAACTCCACTCTTGGTACTGAAATGAGAAAAGGTCCCCTGTCCCCCTTGCAAGGCGTGCAGTGGGGGTGTGCCTTGCTTATTTAGTGCCCTGCTGCTCAAACCTCTAGGGGAGCATACAGACAGGCACGCAGTGGCAGTCCGACCCCATGGCACTGTCTAGGGGTACATGTTTACAGCTCCTGAAGTCCCAGTGGGCGTGTGTTACAGGGTGCTCTTTTAGTTTTGCCGTTTTTAGGCGGCTTGTGTTAACTGGCTCAATTAGCCCCTCTTTCTACCTTGTTGCAAGGACAGAGGGCTTTCTGTAACCCGAGGTTCTTGCCATGGTGTACTGGAAGAATCAGATCACACGTGGGCTTCGGGAACGAGTGCAAGGTTTTATTGAGTGGAAGTAGCTTTCAGCAGATCGGGGAGCCAGAAGCAAGATGGTTTTCCCCTGGAGTGGAGCTGCTCAGTGGCCCAGGCTCTCCTCTAACTGCCGCAGCCGAACTCCGCCTCATTCTGCCTGTTGGTGGCCTGCTGGCCTGCCAGTGCCCGCCTGTGTGCTCCTCTCGACCTCCAGCCACCACCTGAGTATTCCTTAGCCGATGTGCTCCTCTTGCCATCCAGCTGCCTGTGTATCTACCTGCTAGGGCCTCTGCGGTTTTTATAGGCACAGGATGGGGGTGTGGCAGGCCAGGGTGGTCTAGGAAATGCAACATTTGGGCAGAAAAACAAAAATGCTCGTCTCACCTAGGTCCGTGGGAGCGGAGCCCTAGCCAGGGACCACGCCCTCCTCTACCCAGCACATCCCTTCCTTCCGCCATATAATTTAAAGGGACCACCCTCTTCCCTTCCCAGCACTCTCACATCAGTACCAATAGATGGTCTAGTTAGGGTAGGCTAAATTGCTTCCAGTGGTAGACCTAAGATTTTAATCACTCTAATGCAAAAAATACATTTTAGTGGTTTTCTTTTTTCTTTTTTTGAGACAGAGTCTCATTCTGTCACTCAGGTTGGAGTGCAATGGCACAATCTGGCTCACTGCAACCTCTGCCTCCTGGGTTCAAGTGATTCTCCTGCCTCAGTCTCCC
>NW_016107347.1:2887733-2897134 GCF_001604975.1 Cebus imitator | reverse complement strand
CAAAGTGCTGGGATTATAGGCATGACCCACCACATATGCAAGTGTCCAGGACAGTTGCTCCAGAGATTCAGGGACCCAGACTACATGAGTCTATGTCTTCGTAAGAAAAGTGCTCATATTAGTGAGTAGTCTGACTAAATATTCTATCTTAGGCATTTTCCTATTAAGAGGTATAGATTTGCAATAAATTCTACTGGTTAGTCAAAACTCAGAATTTTCAGCCAATAGAGTTTAGTGTATGTGAGCGTAGGGCATCTGCATTAGAGAACGCCCATTTAAGGCTCTCTCAATTGCCCAATCTGAACCCATAACCCTGTAGGGCTCTTATGAGCTTTGCACAAAACTGGACTCAAATATCTCCATTCCTATTACTTACTACGTGTGTGACTTTGGGCAAATTACTTAATCTTTCTGAACCTTCTAATGCAGATATTAAAACAACCTACCCATTGTATGGATTTGATTTGTTATAACATATACAAAATAGGTAGATAAGTTTGGCATTTAGTAAGTATTCAATAAATGGTAGCTATACTTAATTGAGGAGCACATGGTTATGATATCGGAACTTGGGTTTGAATTTGGACGGATCTGTGTTTGGATTCTCATTCTTGCTAGTTGTATGTATGACCTGGGCAACTCTCTCCTTGTCATGCTTCTCATCTGTTAAGTAGGGATCATAATACCTTTCTCTAAGTGTGGTTATAAGGATTATACATGTGGCTCACACCTGTAATCCCAGCACTTTGGGAGGCTGAGGTGGGTGGATCACCTGAGGTCGGGAGTTTGAGACCAGCCTGACTAACATGGAGACACCCCGTCTCTAAATAAATAAATAAATAAAATAAAGATTATACACAAAAGACTCCTAGTATAGTAATTAACACAAATAGTCATTCAATATAAGGCTTCAGTTCTTGGGGTTTTTTTTATTACTTTCTTTTCAGATTAAAAACACAAGATATGCTCAACTAATTTTGAAAAATATAAAAGATTATGAAGGAGAAAATAAAAATCTACTGAAGACCCACTACCTGGAAGACATTGTCGGTGTTATACCTTGAGGACTTCACTCCAGTCTTTCTTTTTTTATTAGGCTATTGTTTTTTTTGTTTTTTTTGTTTTTTTTTTTGAGACGGAGTTTCGCTCTTGTTACCCAGGCTGGAGTGCAATGGCGCGATCTTGGCTCACCGCAACCTCCGCCTCCTGGGTTCAGGCAATTCTCCTGCCTCAGCCTCCTGAGTAGCTGGGATTACAGGCACGTGCCACCATGCCCAGCTAATTTTTTGTAGTTTTAGTAGAGACGGGGTTTCCCTATTTTGACCAGGATGCTCTTGTTCTCTTGACCTCGTGATCCACCCGCCTCGGCCTCCCAAAGTGCTGGGATTACAGGCTTGAGCCACCGCGACCGGCTAGGCTATTGTTTTTAAAGCTCCGGACTGTGGAGTTCCCTTTGGTTCTATACACAGGGAGTTCCCCACTTTGTGTTATGAAAGGGGAGCCAGAAGTCCCTACCAGTGTGAAAATAACTTCCCCATTAAAACCAAAAGGCTCCAGTTAATAATAGAGACCTTCAAGTGAAGAGAGAATAGCCCTTCCTAAATTGGGTTAGATTTGCTGCCATCTTGGAAAGAGGAATGAAACCCTGTAGGAATAGGAAGGGCTGGGAAGATCCGGGGTGTGTGTGGGTCTGGGGCTGCTGAAGACACTTGACCAATTTACAGTCTCGCCTTGGGCTAGTTCTGCTAGGGGAACGTCTAGTGCTGAATCCCATCAATAGGGTATTCTAGTCACAGAAGGACTGTGAGATTTGGCAAAGACCACAAAGCAAGACATGCAGACAGAAACACTCAAAAATTGCAGCTTGGGTTAGAGCACGAGTAAAACCCCAAATTCTGGATTCACATATGCTGACATACCCAGTTTATCTGGAACAAGGATCAAAAATTTAAATTCGACAATTACCAGTCAGGACTTATTTCTTCCCTAAAGGGCTCTGCAGTATGGGCACTCAAGGAATACAAAAAAAAAAAAAAAATCAGTGATAATCTGATAACAAAGTAACAGTCGAGTTTGTCATTTTTAATCTCTGTACCCCGCTTCCTATTATCACTACCGAGACATTTTGCCTTAGTCTTTAAAATGTAAATGTACCTACAGCTATTCATTCCGCCTATTCTAACACCTGTCAAACCAAAATGAAAGAAAGCTGTACCGAGGCAAGTCTGAGATCTTCGTCTCAATCAGTAAAATCTTCCTCGGAAGCTTGCACTACTCAAGCAAGACAGATCTAAGCTCTTGATACAGTTAGGAAATGTGACCTACTTTAAAACCAAGCAGCGTGTGTGTGTGTGTGTGTGTGTGTGTGTGTGTGTGTGATGAAATGAAAGTGAATTGTTTTGCTGAAATCTGACACTAAAAATAGGGCACCGGATCCTTCCCCTGCTGGAAAAAGAAGAAAAAAAAACGCATTAAAATGAGTGTGTGTCTGTATGTCTGGGAATATGTCTCCATGGCAACCATTGTCCCACCTCCCCTATCAACGGTATTACCCCTCTCCACGGAAAGAGGGCACATAAACGCCTTTCCCAGCACCCCTCCCAATGCCTTACTCCATGAAATCTAATTAAAGAGTGAAATGAATTTTAGCGCTGGTTCCAGAGTCTGGGAGAAGTCCACGATTGGGGGGCAGGGTAAAGAGAGGAGCACTGGAGGAGGGACAGGGAGACCTGCCCTTCCACACTGGAGCAGCAGCACGCGACTCTGTTCTCATTTTTAAAAAGAGCCACAGCTCCCACGCCGAGGAGCTGCAAGGGAGCGATAAAACTGCCATGCAACGATGCTATTACTTTAATGGATACAGGACTGGTTGAGCACTTTATTTCCACCAGGGCTTTTCACTTTGCATCTTCCCTTTCCACAACATCCAGTTTTCCTCAGACACTCCCCCCGTTACTAATGAACGTTGTCCCCATTTCTAATGCCGCCCAGGTGAGGGAGAAAGAAAGCATTATTTGAGATAATAGGTCTGCCTCTGGGGTGAGGCGTCTGAGTCAATCACACTTGTGAACAATTCAACCCCAACCTCAAACATCCTTTTTGTATAGATTAGAAGCCAGAGAAGAATAGAGGGGCATGGAGTGGTGAGGAAGACACTCTGGGGAGGTTGAAGCTGATTTGGGCAAATGAGCTTCAGGGTTTTTTTTTAGCATCTGCCAGGGACCTCCCTCCCCCCTTTCCAGCAGCTGCCTGCCCTCCCTCCTCCTTCCCCCACCTTTAGTGTCCAGTCAGCAGCAGCTCAGGCGCCTCCCTCTCCCTCCTCTCTGGCCATCCCTGCCCTTGGCTATCTGGGCATCTGTTCCTCATTCCTGCATCCAAACGTTTTCTCCAGGTTGGCTGTCAGTCGGCATTGTGTGGCGGGGTTCTCAGCTGGCGCAGAATTGCCCTCACATGAGCATGAGCATTCGGACAGGTCTGGGCTTGTCCCCCTGACAATGGGGAAGCGGTGGCAGGAAACCTGTGGGCCCTCCTGGGAGAGGGGAAGAGGTAGTTTTACACAGCCCCAACCGTGTGATGTTTCCACGACAAGAAGAAGGAAGAGCATGACGAGCAACTCAGAGCCTGTCACTCAGACTTGTGTCTTCTGTCCTGGTGGACTGAGTGTGGTGGGCTGCATGCAAATGGAAAGTCAAAGATGTGCTTTCACCCACAACAGGGTGGCAGGGCTGAGAGTCGATTGGCATAGGGCAGCTGGCATGCGACTCTGGGCACCAGCAGGGGACAGTGCCAGCTGTGGCATCTGCAGTAGCTGCCACCTTGACTGCCAGCCCTGCCACTTCAGCAGCAGGCACCTCCGTGACCTTGGAAGGGATAACTGGCCTCTCCACCTGGACAATGGGCCTTGAGGGAGCCCTCCCTTCTTGCAGCCAGCTGAGGCAGCCGGCACCCTCGCTTGCCAGATTCCCTGAAGCGTTCTGGAAAAAGTCAGGGACGACCCGAAGGTATGGGTCACTGTCAAGCCAGAGAAATTCCTCTGACTTTAGTCTTTGTCCAGGTTGATGTGGCTTAGGGCAATGGCTTATCCACGGTATAATCATGAGAACCAATATTTATTGAGTGCTCACTCTGGACCAGGAATTCTAAGCATTTACCAGCTCATTTAGATGTACAAGAGCCTGTGAAACAGATATCATTCTTATCTCCATTTGCAGGTGAGGTAAGAAAATTCTCAAGGTTATATAGTGAGAAAGTGGCAGTGGCCAGGCGCGGTGGCTCATCCCTGTAATCTCAGCACTTTGGAAGGCCAAGGCAGGGGGATTGCCTGAGCCCAGGAGTTTGAGACCAGCCTGGGCAACAGAGTGAGACCTCATCTCCACAAAACTTTTTTAAAAAATAAATAAAAAGTAAAAATACAGCTAGAAAGTGGCAAAGCCATGGTCTCCGATCAGACAGTTTGAACCCAGAGCCCACGTGTTGGCCTCTCAGACGGGGATCTACTCAGTCACTGGATAACAGCAAATCTCCAGCCTTCACAGATTATCTTATTGTTTTCAAAGTGCTTAGGAATTCTTTAAACATGAAAAAATTCATTATATAATCACTATGTAAATAACATCATTAAAATCATGTTCAAATGAGAAAAAGAAGCCACTACTAAACTTACCACCCCAAAGCAACTGATTTTAGACATGCATGTTTTTCCGATCCCTGTACTCACATGTTTTATATGGTGAAATATAATTCTGTATTATTTCCTGATTTTATAATATTGTATTATACGTGTATTTTCATAAGGTTATTTTCTGACATTTTAATTGCTGGGTAGCATTCCTTCAAGTTGATGTACCATAATTGAGTTAAGCCGTTCCCTATTTTGAACAATTAGATTGTTTCCATTTAAAAATTTGAAGAATAAACAAACTCATTTTTTCCTTTTATCAAACGCCTGGACTCTGTCCAGACACAGGAGAGACGTTTCACCTGTGCAGTTGAAGCTATTTTGATAACCTTTAGCCTATCCTTAAGGTATACGCAAAGGTTAAAAGTGTATGAGCTGGAAGAATAGCATTCCGTACGGTTCATTGCTGAAGGACTTGGAAGGAATGAAATGGTGAATGGTATTGCACTCGAAGCATGGCTGCCAAGGTGCTAGAATAGTGCATGTAACAGAACACAGGCCAAGGAGGCCAGGCAGCAGACTTGCAGACACAACATTTTTAACTTGGTAACAGATGGCCCACTGGTCAGAGCTCAAAAGGTTGGGGCTCCTTAAACCAACAGGACCCAGGCATATGATTCAAATGTTCTCAGTAACCAGAGGGACTGCGGTGACATGTGTGAATATGCAAGAGACAGAAACTATTTATCTTCCCCTAACCTTGCTATTTCATTTTCCTAGCCTCAGATAGAGACTTTTTTTTTTTAAACAGAGTTTTGCTCTTGCCCAGGCTGGAGTGCAATGGCACGATCTTGGCTCACTGCAACCTCCACCTCCTGGGTTCAAGCGATTCTCCTGCCTCAGCCTCCCAAGTAGCTGGGATTACATGTGCCTGCCACCACACCCAGCTAATTTTGTATTTTTAGTAGAGATGGAGTTTCACTAGGTTGGCCAGGCTGGTCTCGAACTCCTGACCTCAGGTGATCCACTCACTCAACCTCCCAAAG
The DNA here is from genome assembly GCF_001604975.1 of Cebus imitator. Taxonomy (NCBI): domain Eukaryota; kingdom Metazoa; phylum Chordata; class Mammalia; order Primates; family Cebidae; genus Cebus; species Cebus imitator. The sequence continues at coordinate 2,891,470 of NW_016107347.1, read as the reverse complement.
TCTTGGGATTACAGGCGTGAGCCACCGTACCTGGCTGAGACTTTTAAAATTCTGAATCACCACTGACTGCATTCCCAACTCTACCTGGACACAACCATTTTGAACTAATGAGAAAATCTCAGTATCTAGGATATGCTTAGGTTAGATGAGACTCAGCTTAAACCCTGGTAAAAATTAGCATTCTCCCCATTTCCTGAAAGCTCAATCCTCAGTGCTAAGTCAATCTAGACAGGCAAAGGAGTTTAAGCAAAGCCAGGGTTGGACAAGTGAGGTGCCTAGTAGGCAAAATTGAAGGAGGCATCACTGGCAGATGCCAGCCCTGCACTGTTGTGACCCCGAGAGTGAGGCCCTCCTTATGCTTTCTGCCCTGAGAATCTCACTTGCTCACCCTGCTCCTGGCCCCTGCCCTAAGGTCACAGCAAAGTTCTGGCTTAGTCATTGCTGTCCTTATCAAGCCCCTGCCCCTGCTAGGCTTAGAGTAACTGGTTGAACCTAGGCCTTTGATATTGGCAGGTGAAGAAATGGGCCACATCCACTAAGGTGGCAGTAGTAGACGGGCATAGGCTGACATCCTTCCCAGGACCAGGTGGAAGTGGAAGCCCATGTTCTCCAACCAACTGTGGACAAACGAAAGGACCAGACAACTGGAACCATAACTTCAATCCGCACTGGCACTTGTGTTTTTAAGCCTGCTGAGAGAATTAACGTTCAACAGCTGTGCGTATTCACACTGCTGAATGGTATTACACAATAATCTCAGACATTCTCCTACGCAGAGCAGCAGTATTGGCCCATCGGGTGATTCATGAGGTTTCAACACAAGCCGCCAGAGAAAGGGAGCTATCAAGATTTTGGTGATGAGAGAAACTGTAGCACATGGTGAAAGAGTAAAACCACGTATCTTTTCAGGCTGGATCAAGAAAAAGCTTTGACAGAACGAGACATGATTTTCCTTTATTTGAAGTGTCGCAGGTCTACGGATCTCAGTGCAATTTGTTCAGTATATGGAACAATGCAATGAGTATTCCAACCCTGAACAGCTGGGAAAGGAGGATGTGAAAACTGAGGAGGGAGCCAGGTGGGTTCACACTTGAATAATAGATACTCTTGGTAATAAAACCACACAGAGAGCCAGTGCTTGCCCAGGTCTAGAGCTATTAAGAACTCCATTGAAACTCCACAGACTTAGAGTTCCCTCTATGCCAAACTTGCGCACACCTCTTCTGAGAGCAAGGCCCTCCTTTTCTATTATCTGAGTCAGTGGCTGCCAAAGTGGGAATGTGCACACAAATCTATTGGGGTACCAAAAAAAGAGAATTTTCTTTAATAATTATTTGTCTTCATCTTCCTAAATTTCTATTCTTGAATAGGTTTTAGGATGTACATTATATATTAGTGCAGCAGTGATGAGTATTCATTTTGACAGAAAGTGCTAAAAAAATTCATACTAATGGGTTACATGATCAAAAATGCTTGGAAGAAGGACTGGTGTGGTTGCTCCTTCCTGTAATTCTAGCACTTTGGGAGGCCAAGGCAGGCGGATCACCTGAGGTCAGGACTTTGAGACCAGTTGGCCAACATGGCAAAACTCCGTCTCTACTAAAAATACAAAAGTTAGCCGATTGTGGTGGCGTGTGCTTGTAATCCCAGCTACTCGGGAGGCTGAGGCATGAGAATCACTTGAACCCAGGAGGTGGAGGTTGCAGTGAGCCAAGATCGTGCCATTGCACTCCAGCCTGGGCAAGAGCAAACCTCTGCCCCAGGGGGCAGAGGTTACAGTGAGCCAAGATCACACCACTGCACTCCAGCTTGGGTGACACAGTGACTCCATCTCAAAAGAAACAAAATGCTTGGAAGTCACTAAGCAAGAAACTCCTGACTGGGCGTGGTGGCTCATGTATGTAATCCCAGCACTTTGGGAGGCTGAGGTGGGAGGATTGCTTGAGGCCAGGAGTTCGAGACTAGCCTGGTCAACACAGTGGGACCCCCATCTCTATCAAAAATTTAAAAATTACTTGGATATTGTGGCGCATACCTGTGGTCTCAGCTACTCAGGAGGCTGAAGCAGGAGGATCACTTGAACCTGAGAAGTCAAGGCTGCAGCGAGCCATGATTGCACCCTGCACTCCAGCCTGGGTGACAGAGTGAGACCCTTAGCCTGATGTTCCGGGTCCTCTGCAACTTACTAATTCAACCTCCCCTTTCATCCCTGTGACACCCACTGCAATAAAATGGATCTGGTCATCCAGTAATTCCTGGGTGTTTTTACACTTCCTTTATATTTTGGCTGGTGGAATACCAGCAAATGAGGAGAGCTAATGAAGTTTCCTGGATACACTGAGCCTGCAATCACTGTACTAGCAGAAATTTCAGCTCTGTCCAGGATACCCCTTCTTAGATAAGCTCTCCAGGGGCAGCTACCTTATTCATAATTCTCTGTGAAGCAACCTACTGCTTTCTGCCAGAGAGAAAAATGGTGGCTCAGATCTATTCAACTTTCTTTTTTTTTTTTTTTTTTTTTTTTGAGACAGAGTCTCGCTGTGTCACCCGGGCTGGAGTGCAGTGGCACGATCTTGGCTGACTGCAACCTCCACCTCCTGGCTTCTAGTGATTCGCCTGTCTCAGCCTCCTGAGTAGCTGGGATTACAGGCATGTGCCACCACACCCAGCTAATTTTTATATTTTTAGTAGAGACGGGGTTTCACCATGTTGACCAGGCTGGTCTTGAACTCCTGACCTTAGAGTGATCCACCCACCTCGGCCTCCCAAAGTGCTGGTATTACAAGCATGAGCCACTGTAATAATTACTCTGGCAATAATTACTCTCTTTAGAGACTTCACATTCACAGCCCCAGCCACTCTGGAGGCTGAGACAGGAGTATTACTTGAGCCCAGGAGTTCCAGTCCAGCCTGGGCAACATAGCAAGACCCCATCACTAAAACAATATGAAAACAAGAGTTTTTAAAAGAACTTAAGAATTATATTTACAACCAAAAACAATGAAGATTTCAAAGTCCTCATCACTAGCAACATTGTGAGAATCATAGCAATGAGTGGGTCTGCAAAGGGAGCACTGTCTGCTGGACATGGCTCAGGGCAGTATTTTCTGGACCAAGAGTCAGGTCTCATGCTCTGAGACTGTCCCAGGACGTCTAGTTAGTACCAGCTACCCCAGGGAGGCCATCTGGTGTGAACGCTGGCACTTCCTGCACCAAGTCTCAGACCTGCCCCAGTCTCCTCCCACTCCAGGGTCTCCTGAGCATCCTTTCCAGCCAGTATGCCCCCAGCCCTGACCCCAGTGCATTTCTCACTCTACTTTCTTTCCACCTGACTTAGAAGCATCTGTAACACAAAACCTAGTTTTTTCTTTTTCTTTTTCTTTTTTTTTTTTTTTTTGAGATGAAGTCCCACTCTGTCACCCAGGCTGGAGTGCAGTGGTGCAACCTTGGCTCACTGCAACCTCCATCTCCTGGGTTCAAGCGATTCTCCTGCCTCAGCCTCCCGAGTAGCTAGGATGACAGGCATAGCTGGGATTAGTGCCTGGCTAATTTTTGTATTTTTAATAGTGACAGGGTTTCACCACGTTGGGCAGGCTGGTCACAAACTCCTGATGTCAGGCCATCCGCCCACCTCGGCCTCCCAGAGTGCTGGGAATACAGGCGTGAGCCACCGTGCCCAGCCCCACAAAACCTAGTTCCGGCCGGGCGCTGTGGCTCAAGCCTGTAATCCCAGCACT
>NW_016107347.1:2838365-2887722 GCF_001604975.1 Cebus imitator | reverse complement strand
AGAAGTAGTTTTCTTGAAGTTCTTTACTTTTTCTTTTCTCTCTCTCTCTCTCCATGTGTGTCTGTGTGTGTGTGTGTGTGTGTGTGTGTGTATCAGAGTCTTGCTCTGCCTCCCAGACTGGAGTGCAGTGGCGCGATCTTGGCTCACTGCAACCTCCACCTCCTGGCTTCAAGTGATTCTCCTGCCTCAGCCTCCTGAGTAGCTGGGACTACTGGCACCTACCACCACACCCAGCCAATTTTGTATTTTTAGTAGGGACAGGGTTTCACCATATTGCCCAGGCTGGTCTTGAACTCCTGACCTTGTGATCCACCTGCCTCAGCCTCCAGGCATACACTGGCACTCTCTCAGCTCCCTCCAAACTCTGCCTCCCAGGTTCAAGTGATTCTCCTACCTGAGCCTCCAGAGTAGCTGGGATCACAGGTACCCGCCACCATACCTGGCTAATTTTTGTATTTTTAGTAGAGATGGGATTTCACCATGTTGGCCAGGCTGGTGTTGAACTCCTGACCTCAGGTGATCCGCCCGCCTCAGCCTCCCAAAGTGGTAAGATTACAGGCATGAGCCACGGTGCCTGGCCAGATGTATTCAACATACATGAACAAACATTACAACTACTGCCTCCCCCGCTGGCAGCTGTCCCCACTACTTGGTAGACTAAACACCATCAACATAATTGGAATTAATACTAACTGTGTGCCCTGCCACACCAGTGTTGGTGCTAAGGCCTTGGCAATGCAAAGGAAAAATGATTCCAGGAAGTACAGTACGGGGATCCAGGAACCACCCTCCATCTCTACAATGTACTCACCCAGAGATTTCCCAAAGCAGAAATGCTGGTAGCAAGTGTGCTTCATGTTTCTGCAGTGTACATGGCACAGTGGTGTCAGGCAGGCAGTGGATCCAGCCCTCGATCCACTGACTTTTTCCTAAGGTATCCTAAAGCAGATTGCATTTTCCAAAGACGGCAGCCGCAGTATATCCCATCCCTCAAGGACTTCTGACAATGTGACATTGACACTTCTGTGGAGTAGTGAGGTCAGATGCCCCCTTCTTTTAAACTTGGGTGGGTCTTTGTGATTGCTTTGACCAACAGAGTATGGCAGAAATTATGGTATGTGACTTCTGAGGCTGGGCCATAAAAATACCATGCCCTTCCACAAGGATTTCACGCACATGCTCATCACCTGTGCCACCTAGCACAATATGCACCAAATGAGCTGTGTGTCTGTGTGTGGGCAAGCTGCCTAGGTTCTTGGAGCCTCAATTTCCTCATTCATAGAATAGGGATAAGATTAGTCCCTACTTTACAAGGATTAAATAAATTAATCCATGCAAGTGCATAGTATAATGCCTAGCATATAGTAAACCCTCACTGTTAGCAATTATTATCACCTGGTATTTGGTAGATGGCCAATTAATATTTGTTTATTAATTAATTGAATTGCCCTGTACACAGATGGAAAAGAAGATGGAGATCCAATTGGTATCCAATGGCACAGAAGGGTCTTCATGTCCATGCTCTGTTAACGTCTCCTTCCCCAAGCTGCGTCTGCACCAACCGCCCTGCGCACTGCCACAGGACCCCCTGCACCCTGCCCTAATCTCCTCTGCGTATTCCCTCAAGCGCAATTCTCTTTTCCCAAAGAATTCCCTTCAACTTCCTCATTCCCCTTTCAATTATTTTTTACTGGTACTTCAGTCCTCAGCCTGCAGGGCGCCCGTTTGGAGTCATTTTCTGACCTGGAGGTTTTATAGAAAGTGTTCCTCTCTGTTTACCATATCATGGCACTGATTTGCCATAGGGCAATCGCCTGCTAATTTCTCTGTCTCCTGCATTACCTGGAAGCCCGTGGAGGGCAGGTTTTATATAATCTTCACCACTGTATTCCTAGAAGTTAAGAGTCCTCAACCAATAACAGTCACTGAATACATACTTTTTAAATAAATCGTTGCAAATAAATAGTAACCCTAAAACATTCAAGGTAACAATGTTCTGTAACATCACTGGAAGAAAACAGCTGTGTAGTACATTTTGAAACTATTTCCATCAAAACAGATTCAAATAAAATCTTGGCACTTCATGGAATAAGCTTCAGTTAACTGGAAAAATAATGTGCTTGCAATGTGTTAACAGAAGATGTTAAATAGATGAGAATGTAGTTAGCTGGCTTTTACACTGACCTTTCAAATAGATCTGGGGATGGTAAAAAGGAACCAATTCTACAGTGCTAAGGATTGTGCCTTGATTACAGTTGCTCAATGAATATTTGATGACAGACTCAGAAATTTAAAGCTTAAAGGAACTTTGATGACTGAGGATTGTTTGATTAACACTGAACCATTTAGGACCCTGGGGATGAACCACAAAGCAGCTGTCACTGGCCAGCAGAAGAAGGGAATACCTGGCTGCTACTCCTAGGATCTGGTCCCAGGTGTCTGCACTGAATGACTTTCCAGGAACCCCAGCGGTGCCTGCCAAGACTGCATTTTCTGATTTAACTGCTAAGGCTTTCTGTATGGAACAAGGAAATATTTGCAATGCTTTTTGTCTAAATGTGATTAGCACAGCATTCTGTAGTATTCCTTTCCAAGGAAAGCACACCACATTTAGGCTGGGAAAATACCCCAAATTTCCATTGTGCTAGAATCCACCAGGGTGAGGCTGACAGCAGTTTTTAACATAACAAAGGCCACTTTAATTTCCCACAGAAGTCTTTCTAAAACCCAAGGCTCCACCTTGGTTTGTGTGGCCAGAAACTGTTGGAGCACTGCATGCCATAACCTGTGCTTCTTGGTGAGCTGCTTGTCTATTACTGAACATCCCAAGACTATGACATCACGACAATAACCTTCAAAATGCTGAATGGGTTTCCTCCCTGCCTGGGAAAGCCCTCTTCTAGACAGGATAGGACATGATGGTCTGGGAGATCTTAGGTTAAATTTTTCTGCCACCACTCAGGGCAATATGGAGGTGGATATATCAACTCACAGACTATGCCTATCATTTCTTTTTTCTTTTTTGTGATGGAGTCTCACTCTGTCGCCCAGGCTGGAGTGCAGTGACACAATCTCGGCTCACTGCAACCTCCACCTCTTGGGTTCAAGCGATTCTCCTGCTTTAGCCTTCTGAGTAGCTGGGACTACAGGTGCCCACCACCACGCCCAGCCAATTTTTGTATTTTTAGTAGAGATGGGGTGTCACCATATTGCCCAAGCCAGTCTCGAACTCCTGACCTTGTGATCCACCTGCCTTGGCCTCCCAAAGTTCTGAGATTACAGGAGTGAGCCACCATGCCTGGCCCATGCCCAACATTCCTAAGCTTTCTTTAGATTCTTTCTCCACAACAGATAATCCCACTGATAGTCCCACCCAGTGTTGTCTAGTATAGGTGATTCAAACACAGAATCAAGCTTTAGTACAATATGAAGAAACATGGGGTCTAAAGAATCTGAGCTGCCATGTCTCACAGCTCCCGGGGGCACCATTCACTCATGCTACTGTGTAAATCACCTGTTGCTGGCTGTCCCACGTTGTCTATTAGCTCTCTTGGCACAAATGTAAAATCTTTAACAGCAGCTTCCTAGTTGTCAGTCTCATCTTGGTCTACAGCCCCTTCGCCTAGGCTCTGACCTTGGGAGCTGACGTTTTCGGCTAAAATAACAACACCTTACTTTCACTTATAATTGGCAAAACATTATCAAATACTTTGTATCTTATGAAACTCAATACTCTTGTGATATAGTTTGTCCCCACTCAAATCTCATGTTGAAATGTAATCCCCAGTGTTGGAGGTGGGGCCTGGTGAGAGGCGTTTGGATCATGGGGGTAGATTTCTCATGAATGGCTTGGGCCATCCCCTTGGTGATAAATGAGCTCTCAGTTCACATGACATCTGGCTGTTAGAAAGTGGGTGGCACCTCCCCCCAACTCTCTCTCTTGCACCTGCTTTGGCCACGGGACACACAAGCTCCCTTCTGCCACGAGTAAAAGCTATCTGAGGCCTCCCCAGAAGCAGATGCCCCAGGGCTTTCTGTACAGACTGCAGAACTATGACGTGAGCCAATTAAACCTCTTTGCTTTACAAGTTACCCAGTCTCAGGTATTTCTTCATAGTGATGCAAGAATGGCTGAATACAGGGAGGTAAGGCAGTTATGAATGCCCTGTTTTATAAATGAGGAAACCAGCGCTCAGAGGTTTGCCGGTAGTCACCCAACTAGGAAAGAGCAGAGGTCCTGACTCCTAGTTTATTGCTGATTCTATCAGAACAAACAAGCCTTAGAGTGTAAACAGAATCACCCTCAGAGTGCTGTTGCTGGCGCCCAAGTCTGCGTCAATCCTCCTACTTATTCTTAAGACCCTGCGGAGATTTGTGCATGCTTGTTAACCAGCCCTCTGAGCTGCCCTGTGCTCCTCCTTTCCCCTCCTCTCCTTCTCTAGTTCCCATCAGTCCTGTGATGGCTCACTGCTGGAGCCTGCAGCCAGAAAGATGGAACCAGCACTCAGTGCCAGAGCCGCCATTCTGGGTCAATTCAACTGCTCTGCAGTGGGAAGGCAAAGGGGATGCGGTCAGGAAATGTTCCAATAGCCCCTATTGTTGAAGACCTTTCACTAGAGAACGGGAGGTACTGAGAGGCAAGTTTCTGTGTCTAACTCTTTCTCTAGGATGACTCCTTTTCCAATAGCCTCTTCTTCCACCACTCTTCTTGGCCCTCCCTGTAAATAGTCTCCGGTGGTCTGTCCCTTTCATCCTCCAGATATGCCTAGATGCATCTGAATTTCAGTCTAAGCTGGATTAAGAGGATCCAGACAAAAAACTGCCCAGAGTACCTAAACACCACGGATATAAATCAGAATGACTCTACTAATTTCCTCCAGTCATGCGAACACTGGTTTCTCTCCCAGGAGGACACAACACCTGTAAGTGGTCAATTAAAAACACTCTTTTCCAGAGTTGATCCATCCCTGTGAAATACATGCAGATAGATGTACCATATCCATGTGCTCGATGCATACCCTGAAACTGGAAATCATAATTGCATAAGTTTTCAACCCTAATAGGGCTTTGAACCCTAATAGTGCTACTTACTGAGATCCAGTAATGTGATTATTTTTACTTACGTTTTAAGTCCTTTCATACTCCTATCGTGAAGTTGTCTTGTTTAGAAAATTGCAAAGGAAAGTTGAAGCAAGAATAAGAACATCGGAAAAGAGAAAAATATTTTGCCAAGTTTTATCAGTACCCGGACTCTGTTTTGGCTGCTGGGAATAAATTAATAATCTGTTTCAATATAGAACTTTTATTAATAGAAAATCAGTTTATTTCTGAAGTCACTAAAGAAATGTTGAGCAAATATTTCAAAAATACCCATTCGAGGCTGAGCGCAGTGGCTCAAGCCTGTAATCTCAGCACTTTGGGAGGCCGAGGCGGGTGGATCACTTGAGTTCAGGAGTTCAAGATTATCATGGCCAGCATAGCAAGACGTCATCCCTACTGAAAATACAAAAATTAGCTGAGCATTGTGGTGTGCACCTGCAGTCTCAGCTAGTCGGAAGGCTGAGGTAGGAGGATTGATCGAATGAAGAAGGCAGATGTTTCTGGGAGCTGAGATCACGCCACTGCACTCCAGCCTGGGCAACAGAGGGAGACTCTGTCTCTGGGGGGAAGGAAAAAAAAACATTTGAAGGGGCACCAACTTGTTAGCCTTCCAGGACCCTCACAATTTTGGTCTAGCCCTGATCCTAGGAAGCAAATCAGAGCCGCCGCCTCCAACCTCACTCGGCCATTGGCTTGCTCTTCTGTGAAATGAAAGAATTAAAAGTAGAAACTTAACAAGTGTTTGTTAACCGTGTGCCTGTGAAATCATATGAATCTCTGATGTTCTTTTTTTGAAAGAAGAAGTAAGCTGGAATTTAGAAATCTACTCTGCAAGGGATTTTGGCATGAAAATATTGCTGTGGTAATAAGATGCGATCTGAGGAAGTAGTAATGGTTCCATTGCCCCACCCAGGCAGGCTGGGATCCTCTCTTTACTGTGGCTCATTTTCCGCTACTCCTTACGTAAGCCCAGTTCAGCTGCCGTTTTGGAGGAAAGCTGTGGGCGAGCCTAGAGCCAGAGTGAGTGATCAGAGAGGATGTTTTCAGAGGACACCATTTAGGGCCTCCTCTTGGGGAGGTCAGACTGCATAAAAAGCATGTGTGAACTCACACGCCCAGACACAAGCTCACCATCTACCTGTTTTAGCCTCTAACCCAAGGCTTTTGAAATTGGAATGTGCACACAGGTCAGCTGGGGATCCAGTTAGCATGCAGACCTTGATTAAATAGATCTAGAGTGGGTCAAAGTCAGCATTGCTAATAAGCTCCCGGGGACTGCTGCTGCTGCTGGCCCTCAAGCCACACTTCGAGTGGCAAGCTCCATCCCACAGTCTCCATCTGACTCAGGCACACAGCATTCCCGGTGTTCGAGTGTAGAGCCAGGCTAGATCAGGAAGATGGGAGTCAAGAAGAGAAGGTGAATATACAGGCCAGTGATTATATCCCAATGTTATCAGTGTTCACATGGGTACATACAAATGCGTATAAGCAGGTTAAAAGGGGCTGAGTAGAGAGGACCAAGGCTAAAAATAAATCTGGTAGAAATCAACGGACTTTTATCCATGGCTTCTCTTGACAGGATCTAGGAGGAAATGAAGGTAGTTTGGCAAGATTGTATATTTAGCACCTTGGATGGCAACATCCCTGGGGCAGATGGCTTACTCTCTTTTGTGTCCTGTCTAGTTCAATGCTGGCAAATAAATTCTCAGTAAAGGCCGGGCGCGGTGGCTCAAGCCTGTAATCCCAGCACTTTGGGAGGCCGAGGTGGGTGGATCACGAGGTCAAGAGATCGAGACCATCCTGGTCATCATGGTGAAACCTCGTCTCTACTAAAACTACAAAAAATTAGCTGGGCATGGTGGCGTGTGCCTGTAATCCCAGCTACTCAGGAGGCTGAGGCAGGAGAATTGCCTGAACCCAGGAAGCGGAGGTTGCGGTGAGCTGAGATTGCGCCATTGCACTCCAGCCTGGGTAACATGAGTGAAACTCCGTCTCAAAAAAAAAAAAAAAAAAAAAAAAAAAAAAAAAAAAAAAAAAAAAAAAAAAAAAAAAAATTCTCAGTAAATACTTGCTAACTGAATGAGTTCGTTAATTACTTATTACATTTCATTTTTTATTATGGTAAAATATGCAAAACATAAACTTACCATTTTAGCAAATTGTAAGTGGACAACTCAGTGGCATTCAGAACATTCATGGGCTTGGGTAACCAACATCATACCCATTGCTAGAACATTTTCACCTCCCTAAACCGACACTCTGTACCCATGACACAATAGCTCCCTGGTCCCTCTGCTCTCCCCAGCCCCTGTAGCCACGATTTACTTCCTGTTTCTATTCATTTGACTGTTCTAGGTACCACACAGAACTAAAATCATACAGTATTTGTTCTTTTGTGTTTTGCTTATTTCGTGTGGCATGTCTTCCATGTTGTAGCATGTATCAGAATTTTGTTCCCTTTTAGGCTAATATTTCATTGTGTGTGTATATATAGATATATATACATATGTGTATGTATATCTAGATGTATGTATGTATCACATGTTGTTTATTCATTGATGGATACTTGAATTGTTCTCAACTTTTAACTGTTGTAATGCTATGACACGTGTATACAAATATCTGTATAAGTACCTGCTTTCAATTTCTTTTTTTTAATTTATTTTTTTATTGCATTTTAGGTTTTGGGGTACATGTGAAGAACATGCAAGATTGTTGCATAGGTACACACGTGGCAGTGTGATTTGCTGCCTTCCTCCCCACCACCTATATCTGGCATTTCTCCCCTTGCTATCTCTCCCCTACTCCCCACCCCCTGCTATTCATTTGACTGTTCTAGGTACCCTCCCTATTTCCCCTCGACAGACCCCAGTGTGTGATGCTCCCCTCCCTGTGTCCATGTGTTCTCATTGTTCAACACCCACCTACAAGTGAGAACATGCGATGTTTGATTTTCTGTTCTTGTGTCAGTTTGCTGAGAATGATGGTTTCCAGGTTCATCCATGTCCCTACAAAGGACACGAACTCATAGTTTTTGATGGCTACATAATATTCCATGGTGTATATGTGCCACAATTTCCCTGTCTGCTTTCAATTTCTTTTCTCTCTTTTTTTTCTTTTTTTTTTTTTGAGATGGAGTTTCACTTCTGTTACCCAGGCTAGAGTGCAATGGTGTAATCGTGGCTCACCGCAACCTCCACCTTCTGGGTTCAAGCGATTCTCCTGCCCCAACCTCCCAAGTAGCTGGAATTACAGGCATACATCACCATGCCCAGCTAATCTTTTGTATTTTTAGTAGAGATGAGGTTTCTCCATGTTGGTCAGGCTGGTCTCGAACCCTCGCCCTCAGGTGATCCACTCTCCTCGGCTTCCCAAAGGGCAGGGATTACAAGCATGAGCCACTTGCTTTCAATTTCAAATCTTTTGGGTATAGATCCAGAAGTGGAATTATACAATGTAAATATGATATAAATAAAACAGAATGGAATTACCAGATCATAGGGCAATTTTATTTTCATTTTTGAGGAACCACCATACCATTTCATTTAATTTTTACATTTTAAAAACTTTATCATTTGTAATATAGGAAATAATTTAAGAATCTAGATTCTCCTTGCTGGGAGAACATGGGAGTGACTTTTGAATCTGGTGATTTATGAAATGGGTTTTCCTTGCTGTACCTTCCCTATAAGATGTTGTGAAAGAGAAGCCGGAGGGAGCTATATGTTGGATCATTTCATCTATGCTGGAGGGGCCACTGGATGGGACTGTCAGGCCTTCAGATTTCTGGACCAACCAGCCCAAGTCATGACATAGCAGAGTGTCTCTCAGCAAAGCCTCTCTGCTGACCTTGCAGCTGCAGAGAAGAGAGATGGCCCTGAACCAAAGCTGCCTGGGTTTCTCACCATAGGAGAACCTGGGAAAAGCAAAGCCGGCAAGACTCCTCACACCAGAGGCTGGATGGTTTCTGCAAATGGTGACACTGGCAGTCACATTTTCCAGGGGGTTGATCTCAGAGGCAGCCAAACCTTGGGAGCGCAGAAGCAGAACACTCAGAGGGCGCGGCTAAGGCCGAGGCTGGGGAGGGGCTGGTCTGCAGCTGGAGGCCATTAAAATGTAGCAAAGTCTCCCTTCTTTGTTCTTGGGATTAATTTAAAGTGCTGCCATCCTGTAGGGCAGGGAGTCACATTCCTGAAATGGGAGACCCAGGAATATCCAGACAGAATCCTGACTTTCAAACACAGGACGTCTTTTTTAAAGGAAGCTATTTATTGAAATAACAGACTTAAAAATCATCTATAATCCTCCCTGCTCCCCCCACTCCATTCACTGTTTCCATTTTTCCATGTTCTCGTCCATGGCTAATGCAATTTTTGTTGCTCTTTTTACTCATCAGTCATGCCCAGATTTCTCTTGTCTACTCTCTACTTCTGAAGACAGCTCTACCCAAATTATCGTCATTTTCAGGCTGCTGGGATTGGAGGAGAAAAAGGTGAGTCTCCTTCCTTTTCACCACCCCTTCAACACACACACATACACACACACACACACACACACACACCCTCCATGTGCCCTCCCCTTGGTTGGTAATGTGTTTTCACTTATCACTCACTCCAGTATTGTCCAGCTTCTATGGGAAAGGCACCAGTTAGGAACAGAAATGTGCCCCTTTAGCCTTATGCCTGTTCTAGAGTTGAGAATTACAAAAGGCTGCAGCAGTGATGTTGGCCTCATGGGGCTCCAACGCTGGGCATTTTGCCCCACCGCAGCAGTCCCGTCTCCTTTCCCTGCTCCCTCTCTCCCTCTCTCCCTTCCTCTGCACTGATCATAGCCCTCAGAAACTTCCCTTAAACAAAGTGGCTAAGGTAGGATTTTACTAGGAGATTTATTGTGTTTGGATGTCACCACCCTGTGTTCCATTTTTTTGGATCTCCCCAAGTCTTAAAGCTGACTTTGGTATTCCTGGCAGAGACAGGGTAAGATTTAGAGACAATGGGCTCTTTCTAGCATCTCTAAACTAACGACCTTCAGGTTCTTGACCATAATAGGATCATGACATGGGTCTTGGGGGCTTCTCCCCAGCCACTGTTGTTTTGCATCTCCTGTGTCACTGATGCTGATTTGAAAACTTCCTTCAGCTCAGGCGGCCCCGGTGACACTTCCAGGCTGTATAGTTTGACCTTGCTGCACTTCTGATATTTCTGGAGACCTAACTGTAACTCCCATTGCCTGCTTAGCTTTCCCGTTCAGATATCCTTTATTATGATTAAGCTAGCTATCATAGCAGGCAGCACACATCTTTCTGCTCTGAAACAGGCAGGCAGAAAGTTAGGATTAGAACTTTATTTTCCCTATTAAGTCTGGGCAAACATTCAGGTGTCCTTGGTCCCTGTCTTGTAAGGTACTTTTTCATTATTCAATGGGTTCTTCTAAGTGAAAATAACTATGATCTAGATTAAATTTACGGACTCGAAAATCGACATTAGGGAGACTAATAACAGTGTAATTTTAAAGTCAGGGGAGGCTGGGACTGGATCCTAGCTGTGCCATAGGTTAAATTTGTAAGCTTGAAAAGGGTGCTCTTCTCTCAGCCTCAAGTGTGGCATCTGTAAAATGGGGTTAATACTACTACCCACCCCTTAGTTTTGCTATGACATTGAGAGAATGTACATGAAACAATTCACCACATAGGTAACACAGTGTTTTATAATTGTATTTAAATATTACTTGCTAACAATTACGAAGCACTCACTATATTAGTATACTGATTTGTATTAAACCAGGATATTTTGACTTCAAATAATAAAAACCCCAGCCCAATTTATTTAAAATGGAAGAAAAAGCCTTTTTTCTCTCACAGCAACAGTTGTCCAGGGTAGGACGGCTCCAGAGTTGGTTAGTTCAGTGAATCATCCATGTGCTTCAGGGCCCAGGACATTTCTGTCTTTGTTTCCTGTCATTTTTGTCCCACTCATTCTGTCAGCAGGCCAGCTCCCTTGTGTCTGCAGCTTGGCTTACGCACATCAGCACCACAACCAGGTATAACAGCATCCAGGAAAAAAGAGACTGTGTGTGTACAGGTATTTTTAAAGAAAAAAGTCTCTTCCACTTCTGACCATCAAAGAGTGGCTGGTATCAAACTTGCCCTCCTGCCAAATCAACTAGAAAACTGGAAAAAATGTATGAGACAACTGTTTTCCAGCACTGTACACAGACATTACAGGGTAATCCCTGAGAGAAGGGAAACAGATGAGATGAGCCCTATAATTGTCCAACTCTCTTCCTGGAGGTACTTTCTGGACCACAGGTTATCCCAAGCAGAGAATAGCAGGCTCTCTGTGTTTGGGAGAATGAGATCTGAGTTCAGGGAGGTAGGGGTTGGAATTTTGTGGCGAGGATACTGGGCAGGGGAAAGCTACACAGGGAAAGAACCCCCAGAAATATGCATAAAGAGAACTTTTAAATCTTTGGATGAATACTAAGGTGCACAGACTCAGATTAAAACTGCTCAAGAACTGGCAATAAAATAATCGTTGAAGATCTATGAGCCGAACAATTCCCAGTGTTCACGCAGGAATGATAACTGTTAGTATTCTAGTCAGGTTAGGTGGAGAGTTTTCACTGAATACCTGGGTATTCAGTAGAGACCCCAGAAAGATTGTGCCTTAGTAGTAAGATTACACTAGCCCTAGAGGAAAGGCGATCTGCCTTAACACAGCTTAAAACCAATCCTCAAAATAAGCTGATATGAGGGTAACTATCCATGCAAAGCTCATCACTGTTTTTTTTTTTGTGTGTTTTGTTTTGTTTGAGATGGATTTTTGCTCTTTTTGCCCAGGCTGGAGTGCAATGGCTCAATCTGAGAGGCAACCTCTGCCTCCCCAGGTTCAAGCGATTCTCCTGCCTCAGCCTCCTGAGTAGCTGGGATTACAGGCATACGTGACCACGCCCAGATAATTTTGTATTTTTATTAGAGATGAGGTTTCTCCATGTTGGTCGGGCTGGTCTCGAACTCCTGACCTCAGGTGATCCGCCTGCCTTGGCCTTCCAAAGTGCTGGGATTACAGGTGTGAGCCACCACGCCTGGCCTGCAAAGCTCATCACTCTTTAAAGGAAGAGAGCAAAATCTAGATACTCAACAATATAATAGTCACAGTCAAAAATTTGCCTGTAAATGTTCATAATACCTTTATTTATAATAGGCTAAACTGGAAATAAACCAAACATGCCTCAACTGGTGAGCAGATAAACAAACGTGTTATAACTAGGCAATGGAATGCTTTTCAGCACCAGAAAGGAACGATTCCCTGACACAGGCAGCCATGTGGGTGAATCTTAAAAGCATTATGCTATGTGAAAAAAGCCATATATCTATAGGATCCAGTTCCTATGAAATTTTAGAAGAGGCAAAATTATAGTAATAGAAAGCAGATCATAAGTTGCCAGGAACTGGGTATGGAGGGAGGAAATTGACTACAAAGGGCACAGAGAAGTTTGGGGGGAAACAGAAATATTCTTTATCATAATTGTGGTGGTGGTTATATGACTGTCTATATTTGTCAAAACTCATCAAATTGTATGCTTAAATTGGTAAATTTTATCATATGTATATTCTACCTAAATAAGCTAAAAATAAAAAAGAAAGCAAAAACATTTTTTTAAAAACTGATTACCATAAGAAAGCTAGAGGAACTATAAAGAAAAAGAAGACCTTTCTAAGAATCCCAGAAGACCTTTCCTCTCATCTCATTAGCCAGAATTTCCCCGTATATTCATGCTTAAGCCCATCAGTGACAAGAAATAAAATTCAGAAGAATTGAAGTTTAGAACCCTATAGGGCCCAGGCATAGGGCACTCAGGAATCACCCACCGGGACTAGAGATTCAGCCAGTCTCCCTTAAGGCAAATGGCTCAACAGAGGTTGGGTGGACCCCTCAATGACATTGAGGTTCTGTTAGAAAACAGGAGAGTTGGTCAGGTGCAGTGATTCAGGCATATAATCCCAGCACTTTGGGAAGCTAAGGTGGCAGGATCACTTGAGTCCATGAGTTCAAGACCAACCCGGGCAACATAGCAAGATCCTGTCTCTAAAAAAAAATCAATCAATCAATCAAAAAAAAAAATAAAATTCAAAGAAAAGAGAAAAGAGGAAGCGAAGTGTATTACTTAGGGTAGCTGTAGCAAATGTAATAAGTAAGCCCCCACATTTCAGTGACTTAACAGCATCAAAGCTCACGTCTCCCTACCGTAACAGAACAGTGCAGATGTTCCTGGTTGGGGGCAGCTTTCTTCCACGTGGAGATTCAGGGACTCTTATTTCTCTTCCATCTTGTGGCTCTGTTATCTTATGCCTCTGCTTCTAACTAGCAGACCAAGGAAGAAAGTATGGAGAAGCCATACAACTACTTCTCAACCTGCCCACCATCCAAGTTACACATATAATTTCTGCTCTCACTCACTGGCAAGAGCGAACCATGCAGCCACATCTAGATGGAAAGCGAGCTGGAAACATAGCCCCTGGCAGGAGAGCTGATTCGTTTGATGTCACCACACTGCAGAATGGAACATATTGGCATTCTGGTAGACTGCTGATTGTCTGTCAAGATGGAGGTGGAGGTGGAAGCACTAAATATTGAGAGACAACCAGACAGCTTCTATTACATAAATACTTATTTTTTTGTATTTTATTTTGAGACAGAGTTTTGCTCTGTCTCCCAGGTGACAATGAAGTGGCATGATCAGAGCTTACAGCAGTCACCTCCTGGGCTCAAGCAGTCCTCCTGCCTCAGTCCCCATGTAGCTGGGACTATTGGCACATGCCACCATGCCTAGCTACTTTTTGTATTTTTAGCAGAGACCGTGTCTTGCCATGTTGCCCAGGCTGATCTCAAACTCCTGGACTTAAGTGATCTGTCTACCTCAGCCTCCTAAAGTGCTGGGATTATAGGCATATAATCCCAGTATTTATGTGCCTGGCCTACATAAATACTTTTTAAAATCCTTTCTCAGTTATCCACAGAACAATCCTTTGCCATAAACATTATTATTGTCAGCCGGTTGCGGTGGCTCACGCCTGTAATCCCAGCACTTTGGGAGGCCGAGGCGGGTGGATCACGAGGTCAAGAGATTGAGACCATCCTGGTCACCATGGTGAAACCCCGTCTCTACTAAAACTACAAAACATTAGCTGGGCGTGGTGGCGCATGCCTGTAATCCCAGCTACTCAGGAAGTTGAGGCAGGAGAATTGCCTGAACTCAGGAAGCGGAGGTTGCGGTGAGCCAAGATCGCGCCATTGCACTCCAGCCTGGGTAACAAGAGAGAAACTCTGTCTCAAAAAAAAAAACAAAACAAAAAAACATTATTATTGTCTCCCTTTTATAGATGTGGAAACTGCACACAGAAAGCTTAAATAACTTGCCCAAGGTCAGCAGCTTTTGTAACTGGCAGAGCCGGGATGTTCCCCCAGCGTCTGTGGCTCCACATCTGCTTCTCGCAACCTCCATTTCACATTGCTTGGTGAAAAACTTCACAGCATCGCTCTTCATCATGTGGCTCAGGTGAGTGTCAGAAGGAACCCTTTGAGAATGAGCCACACGGAGAAGGCTCCGGTGTCTCCCTGACACTCATCAAGCGCTTTTTCATCATGGCATCAAGGATCATGGAAATGCTACACTGGCCCCTCTTTTCTGGAACAATGTTGACCCATGTCTGGGCAAATAAGAAAAGTTTTGTATGAGTATGTCTGTTCAAATAAATCCTGACTGTTTCATTTGGAAGGAATGACTAGCTCCCATGACTCACAGGACACCACCCCCGACTCCAATATCAAGAATTTCACCTTTTTTTAAAAAAATACTAGTACATAGTGAATAGTGGTTTTCTCAGTTTTTAGCATAAGTTTTGGCTGTCCCTGGCATTCTGTATGCCACACATGTGCCAAACGCTGCAGCACGAGGACAGGCTAGAGGCAGGAAGGGAGCACAGGAAAGGGGGAGGGCTGGGAGAGGGCTTTTATTAGGTCAGTGCAAAAGTAATTACGGTTTTTGCCATTAAAAATAATGGCAACCAACCTGCTACAATTTATTGAGATAGTAGTACATGCCAGACCTCATTTTTAAATTACAAACTAAAATGCTACTATCCCTATGGCTGCCATTGTTAGATGAACAGATTGGAGTAAGAGAATGCAAAATGAGTTCATTCAGATTTAAAGTTCTTGGTACATTACCTGAAAATGTGTTTATAACCAGTGAATTTCTTCCCCTAGAAGAGAGAGCCTCACTCAAGCCATTCACCTCTTTAATCAGAGCTCGGGAGCTTTCCAAGCTAATTTATTTTAAGCAATTTCCTGGTGAAAATCTAGCACAGAGGTGGTCACACCCTCCATTTGAAGTGCTAGTAACTCACATTGTAACTCCAGTTGGCTCCCTTGTCTGCATTTGATGTACTCTGTGAAATCGTTTTAATATTCCGTAATCACTTTAATATACTGTGTAATCTTGGACAAGTTACTTAGGTTCTCTGAGCCTCAGGTGCCTCATCCATAAAATGAGGGGGTTGGGCTAGATCAGCGGTTTTGGATTACTTTTTTCCCAAACAAAATTTTATGTGGCACTCCAATATATAAAAGAGATCAACGCAGAAGTATTGTAAGTACAGTCGAAGCATTTATTAAGCAGACCTGCTTTGTTTCGGACATTGTGCTGGGTGCCTGGGATACAAAGTTAAGGGGAGCACAGCCTCGACTTTCATTCTAGTGGGGGAGAAAGACACATAAACTAGGACAGATGCATAACCCTGAGACATGCATCAAATGCAGAACTGGTGACACACACAGGACATGGTGGAGACAGCAGCTGGAGAAATAGGGAGAGACCTCGGGGAAGTAATGCGTAGCAGCATCCCTTGGCCCCTCCTGTGGTTTCCATGTGGCCAGCGAACAGTTTAGAGGATGCTGGGATGGTCCACGGCCCGCACCCCTATCTCTCCACTTGTCTGCTTCAGGGCTATAGGCTCGGCTCCAACAGGTGCAGATCAGAGACCTGGAGGAATTGATGCCCTAGGGGCCAAGCTCGGCTGTTGAGGCAGGAGAATCAGGGAGTAAATACCTGAGCCTCTTGTCCCTGAGGGACAGTTCTAAGGCACATTCTACAGTTTGTTCACAGCTGTGCTTACCTCAATAACACACATGTACTGACTTTCTCTTGTTTGCTGACTTGCTCTCCCCTTCCCTCATTACTGCTTTTTGAGATCACTTCCTAAATAAAGAACTCACAGCCAAATCAGTGTCTCAAGCTTTGCTTTCAAGGGAACCTAACCTACAGGAGTGGCCATGTGATGTGTGAAAGGCATTTCCGAGAGAGGGGACAGCAGGAAATGGCAGAGTACACAAGAGCCATAAGCAGCTCCATGCTGGCTGGACCACGGACCACCTGAGCTGTTGACTGCGTGGAATTGGGCACACTGCGTCCATCTGCCATGGACACTCAGGCCACTCCAGCCCTCAACCACTGTGTGCTTAGAGAAAGCAAACGAATGCTAATATTTGCTAACCCAGTGCAGATAGAAGAGCAGTGCAGTTTTCTAGGGTTAGGAGAGTCAACTGTCTGCTGCTCTGGGAAACAACATTGTTTCAGGAGCTCCTGTGAGTCTAGTGGATGGCAGTGCCCTTTCTCATCACAAGTGTCTTGAGTTCTAGGGCGGCTGACACAGCCTAATCACATTCCGGTCTTTCCCTGGAAGCAGAGCTCATTGTGATTATTACCTCATTGCATTTAATCTGCAA
The DNA here is from genome assembly GCF_001604975.1 of Cebus imitator. Lineage (NCBI taxonomy): Eukaryota > Metazoa > Chordata > Mammalia > Primates > Cebidae > Cebus > Cebus imitator. Next base: position 2,870,836 of record NW_016107347.1, on the reverse strand, counting down.
ATGAGGAGTTAGAATTTAAAATGTCTCTTGAAGGGCAGGAGGCGTGGACTAGAATTTTACAGTAGGAAGGAGTTCCTGCATTGTGCAACTGCATGAACATAATACAAGAAATAAAAATGAAAAAATATATAGTAAGTGTGGGAAAGGGGAAATAATGATGGCAAGGTAAGGATGAGCTAGAAGGGAGGTTATGCAAAACTTATGCTACAAGTCCAATCCAAGGCTGGGCACTGTGGCTCATGCCTGGAATCACAACACTTGTGGTGGCTGAGGCAGGAGAATTGCTTGAGGTCTGAGTTCAAGACCAGCTTGGGCAATACAGGGAGACCCTGTCTCTACATTTTTTTTTTTTTAATTAACTGAGCATGGTGGTGCGTGTCTCTAGTCTTAGCTACTTGGGAGGCTAAGATGGGAGGATCGCTTGAGCCCAGGAGGTTGAGGCTGCAATGAGCCATGATTATACCACTGCACTCCAGCTTGGGTGACAATGCACGACCCTGTCTCAAAATAAGAAAAGTTTTATTCATTTGCTAGAGGGAGGCCATAGAATTGAACATAACCTTTGTAATCACTACCATGAAAAGGAAAACATCACCAGTTATAAGATTTACAGAATCAATAGGAAAAAAGAAACGAGTCGCTAAGGACAAGCACAACTATTTGTGGTACTGAGATGGGAGTAAAATCCCTCCATGCGACCTAAGTAGAGAGGCTGCTGCCTCATTTAACGAAGAGCGTCTGTAAACCTGTCCTTCTGGGAAACAAAATGACAAAGGGCACAAAGCTGTTTCTTAGGACATCCTTCAATATAGGCTGATGGTATCATGACAAAATGCAATTCAGTAAAAGCAGCTTTATGAGGGTGCCGATATAGTATATGCAGGTACTAAGCTCGCTGATGTTCTACTTAATTCATAATTTAGGGGTAGATCTTTGGGTGTCGAGAAAAATGTACAGACTGCATTTACTTCAATAATCTTCCATAAACTGTTTCTCCCAGCTGATCATTTAAAAAATATTGAGGGGCAGTAAGTTTGAAATCGTCATCTAGATGGTGACTGTTCTAGGTGGGGCCACATCAGCACAGCCAGCTGTGACTCAGAAGTGGACATTCAGTGTTCTCATGGGCAGGGCACCCAAGATTCTCCTCAGAAAGTAACTTTACCTTCTAACCCAGAGGTCAATGGGTGATCGAAATCTCATAAGCTTTATATCATAAAGCATGGATACAATAATTTTAACCTGAAAAAAATATTAAAGCAGGTGCAACAAACCTGCATCTGCTGCAGGAGGATGAACAACCATTCATTAGAGTACCCATGAAATGGCCGACGTACTGTGCAAAACGCCATTCCATGTACACCCTCCAAGACAGAAAACATTGCAAAATCTTGCAAAGTATACCTGGGCAACAAGTGACCGGCTGATGGGGATTGTGAGTTACAAAATAACGCATAATACAAAGTAACTCAAAAATCCCCAAAATGATGGCTCCATTTTAGAATAACTGATCTGTGAGTCCTCTCTAGTGGCGAGTACCTACGGAGCAGGAGTTGTAATCCCAGTTTTTCATAATAAAACCATAGCATCTATCTATGAGTTTCTCTGCTCTCTAGTGCTGGAGAGCACACCCTTCGGCTCAGCCCTAAGTAAGGGGAAGAGAAGTGCAGCAAAGACAAAGACTAAACTTTGGAAGACGGACTAGGAAAGAGTTCCTCTTGGCTGGACTTAGGTAAATCTCAAAATCTTGAGATTGGAAAGGATTTCCCCCAAGGTCATTTTCTCCATGGCTCCACCTAATGTCCCCTTAGAGGGGCGTTCATGCCTTAGAGGCAGGCATTTAACCTCAGGCTGGATGTTTTTTAGAGAGGAGAGGACACTGCTGTGTAATGTAACTCCCCTCATCGCTGAGCTAAGTGGTTATTGCAAACTAGGCCAATTTTGTCTCTTAGCAATTTTTACCCAGTGACTCAGAGTAAGACCTCAAATCAAAGTCTACTCCTCCTTTAAAGTGCAACACTTAAAAAACAAGCTGAAGATAACTCCTGGGAGATCCCTGTCGCCTTCTCCAAGGCTTCCAGAGGAACCTCTTTCCATATAAGGTAACTCTTCTCTTGATGAGGGTTGCCTGATTTCACACATAAAAATATAGAATGCCCAGTTGAATTGGAGTTTCAGATAAGCAAGGAATAAGTTTTTAGTATAAATATGCTCCATGTAATATTTGGGACATACTTATACTAAAAATGTATTTCTTATTTATCTGAAATTCCAATTGTACTGGGCATTCTGTATTTTAGCCAGCAACTCTCTGTACTGTTGATGCATTTTCATTTGTAAATGTTGTTTTTAAAATATAGTTCCTTGGGCCGGGCGTGGTGGCTCACGCCTGTAATCCAAGCCCTTTGGAGGCCAAGGCGGGTGGATCACCTGAGGTTGGGAGTTCAAGACCAGCCTGACCAACATGGTAAAACCCCATCTTAAAATATATATATATATATATAGTGCCTAGAAATTAAGATCATATTCTAGTTGAACCCGGAAGTGCAGCTCACGTGGGGTGAGAAAGGCAAGTGGGGAAATGGTGAAAGGAAGAGGACATCTTCCTCCTCCTCTTCCTGACTCCCCTCCCAATGTATGTGTGAAGACTGGGGTAAACTCCCTTCCAGTGAGGGGATAAAGCCTCTCCTGGGCATAGCAGCTCAGTGACAGGGCACAATGTTGGCTTGATGGGGGCATCTTTGGGCATCACCCCACTTGGCAGCCCTAACCTTAGGTAAAAAACTTACTCCAACACCCCACAGCGCCTCCAGCCATTTCTAATGTGTTAGCCCCTCTTTTTCACAATGGGCTGCAGTCTCTATTTATTTGAGGAGATACTTCCAGCCCAGATGATGGCATATTTGCAGAATGTAACACATAATGACTTGTGCCTCTCTTACCTATTTACCTTTCTTTCCATTCCCTATGCTGTTGTGGTTTCCATCTCCTGCCCGTCCTTCACTGTATTTCAGGGTTTTCATGCATTCAGTTAGATGATAAGCTTCTCCAGGGCCAGGGCCTTGTCTGCTTGTAACACAGGAAATATCTCAGTCTTGGGGAGAGCCTTTATTGTAAAAGCCTTAACCTCCATCCATTTCCTTATTTTTTCCTGGTACTTCTTCACCCCAGTGTTCCTGCAGGAGTGATGCTATGTGGGGTGGGTGCCCAGGGAGGCACCTTTGGTCTGGCAGAGGTGGAATCTGGAACAGTTCCAGTCATTTAAGAACACTTTCTCCACCATCTCCCATGTCAGTCTTTTAGGGCTGAAGAAAAGACTAGGAGGATTGATGGTTGGGTGGTGAAGGAGCAGGACCAGCCCACAGGCGGGACCCTGCTTAGCCCACACCAAACAGATGGGGTCCCTTGCTGTTTTGAAACTTGTCGGATGAGCATTCTACAGCTTCCCCTGTAACCTCAGCAGTATTGCAGGAATCTCGCTCATGGGGAAATGAAGTCCTCCTCGCTCCACCCCTCCCTTTTTAACTTTTAATTTCATTCTCTAATCCTATAATTTAATCCTAAATTTTTTTTTTGCTTAGCAATCCCTCTTTAACTTTAACTTGGGAAATATACACCTGGACACAGAATAAGGAAGATGGTAAGTGAAATTGATTAGTGGGATGAAACCTTGCCATGGAACATACTCCTTCCCCTAAGCCCCTGCTGAGGTGAGGTAGGGATCAGGGTCCTTTGGAGACTGTGTATACAGGCGCCGGAGTGGGGCAGGGCCAACAACCCCAAGTCTAGGTGAATATTAGAACAATTGTCAATTTCATTCACAGGGAACCTTTCAACATTTTCATTCGCAAAGTTAAACAATATGATGATGTGTTTGCCTGGTCTCGGCAGGGAAACTTGTCTGGCATAATAGTATGAGGACTTTTGTGAGGATTTAGGGGTATCACCTACAGAAAGACATGTGTAACCAAAGGATTGTAATGTCGGACTGCTGTGACCAGTGCCCCTGAGGGCACTATGACTGGATAAAAGAAACCCATGTCATAGCCTCCTTGGGGATGGGAGTGAATCAATTAGAATTGCTGGAGAGTGAGTCTTCCTGCCCCAGGCAAGCCTATAGACTAAGACAGGAGAACAATTAGTTGGGGCAAAAACCTATACCTGTATAGGTTACTCACTCTGGCAAATAAATGTCTTTCATAATCAAAGCATCATCAGATTCCAGAGTCATGAATTAACAAATCGTGCCAGTCTGTTGTGAGTGCTTCTTCCTTTATCCATTGGTAGTCAGCGATGTGCAAAAGGTGTGGTGGATAACCAACAGTCTAGAATTATTAACTTATGCTTATTTTTTGTTACAAAAATGGCTCTTTAGGTTGGCTCCCATGACAGGTAACTGCCGGCCACCAGCAGGCTATCCACTTCAGTCTTCATCCTACCTGCCTTACCTAGACAAGTTTATTTATTCTCATCATTTCAACTGTTAACTACTGTTATTTCCACGATTGTAAGATGCACCATTAATTTAATAACACCTGGGGGTGGGTGAGGTGAGAAGGATCTCTATCACATTAAATACAGAACATCTATTGTGAGCTTATCCCTATACTCCACAGCTAAAGACCTACCAATTTTTCAAGACCCATTGCATAGTCATCCCGTCTGGGAAGCTTTCTTTGACAGACTCCTACTGCACTGACCACTCCGTTGTGGTGTCATGACTCTACCTTGTACATGGTACACAATGCACAAGCTGTAGGCTCCTCGAGAGCAGGAACTTCTGATTCATACCTGTACTTGCAGGATCCAGCCCAATGTCTGCCATTAATTCCCTTTATAAATATACATTAGGACCTACCATGGGCTAGGGACAGTCCCTGACACGCATTGTTTATTAAACAAAAGAGTTGTTAAAACGTCTACTCTGCCAGGCCGGCTGCGGTGGCTCACACCTGTAATCCCAGCACTTTGGAAGGCCGAGGTGGGTGGATCACGAGGTCAGGAGATTGAGACCATCCTGGCGAGCATGGTGAAACCTGTCTCTTAAAACAAAACAAAGCAAGACAAAACAAAAAACATCTACTCTGCCATAAGGTGGGCTACAAGGTGAAAATGTGACAGCCTCTGAGGCCCATGCATTATTAGACAGACACGGGGGCAGGGTACATGTTTTGCTGAACTGAATGTGACTAAGTGCCACAATGTGTGGTTCAGACATTAGGTGTTCCGCGTGGTAAAGGAAAGATAGAGGATGAGCTGAAATCTGAGTTTCCGGAGGTGCCAGGCCTCACACTTCTCTGAAGCTCCGCTGTCTTCCAAGGCCTAACGTTAGTGTGGCATTCAAGGTTGACTGAATGAAACTGGAAAACTTCCCTGCGAAATTCTAGGGAAGAATTGGGATGGGGCAGAGAAAGGAATTACTACCGTGTGTATGAACAGAACCAGGAAAGGCTTGGTGGCAGAAATAAATTAAAAATTATTGTGTAAAATGTAAATAACACAAAATGTACCATTTTAACCTTAAAAATTTTTTAGAGACAGTGTCTCACTATGTTGCCCAAGTGTTCTCAAACTTCTAGCCAAAAAAAAAAGAAAAAGAAAGAAAGAAAAGAAAAAGTGCCCACTCAGTGGCTCAGACCTATAATCCCAGTCCAGTGCTTTAGGAAGCCGAGGTGGGGAGAATCATTTGAGCCTGGGAGTTCGAGACCCACCTGGGCAACATAGGGAGACTCCAATCTCTACAAAAAATAAAAACAATTAGCTGACATATGGTGGCACACACCTGTGGTCCCAGCTACTTGAGAGACAGAGGTGGGAGGATCGCTGTTGGGTTTGGGGTAAGCAGGGTCCTGCCTGAGGGCTGGTCCACTGCACTCCAGCCTGGGTGACAGATCGAGACCCTGTCTCAAAAACTAAAGACAGAAAGAAAACAAAACAAAAACTCCTAGCCTCAAGCAACACTGCCCCCGCCCCCCACCCCACCTCAGCCTTCTGCGTAGCTGGCATTACAGATACCAGCTACCATGCCTGGCTGTTTTAAACATTTCTAAGTGTACCATCCAGTGGTATTAAGTACAATAACGTTGCACCACCAGGAATGAATTTCTAAGCCTCTTTCCCAAGGGTTCATATCTGACTAATCACCTATTTGATAGTGGAAATAAGAAACACTTGTTGGTTGAAAGACAAACGCGTTAAGAGTAAAAGCAGCGTTCTTCTCCAGTGTGGGCAGTTTCCGCAGGAGCATCTGTGGTCCGCTTTGCAGGTGTGAATGAAAGCCTGGTGAGGGCAGCGGGCACCAGTGCTGCTCCTTGCCTGTTTGAGTCATGCTTGCTAAGTTTAAGCCATGAACGCTCCATTTCTTTCAATACCATGGGGCCTTTTGTAATCAAATCAAAAGCACAAAATGTTGGGGGGGGGGAGAATCTTTATTGGCAACCAGTTGTGTCCACTTAGAGCAATAAATATGAAATCTTAAGAGCACATTGTATATGAACTAGTACAGCTATTAATACACTTGGGTTTTGTTGGTGTGTTCGTTTTTTTAAATGGGTGTCTTTGTGGGGAGTTGTTCCAATCAGGGCCACAGGCGCCAAGGAGAGGGAGGGAGCTGGGCAAGGAGGAGGCAGGCACACCCACCGGGGTGTGGGCAGAGTCAAGAGAGCAGGGTTCGGATCTCGCCCCTTCCTGCACCTCACCAAAACACTTAAGGCCTCTGTATGACAGAGGTTGGAATCCGTGGCCTTTGAACGTCCTTTCAGCTCCTTCACTCCTGTCTGGATAATTTGTGGCAAAGGCGAAGTGGCTGGTTGGTGGGGTGCTTAGCTCAGGACCACAGGCTGAACCAGCGGGGAGTTGGCTGAGGACAGACTAGACACGCGTGGGTGACTGCAGAGTGATGGAACGGGGGTGTCCCGGGATAGGGCTAAAGCGATGGAATTTCCAGACGAGTCCTTCCCAGGCCAACTTTTAAAGGTCGGAGGAAAGTATCTCGTGGGGTGGGGGCCCAGAGGGGAGGGCAGGGTGGGCTCCGACGCCTCCTCGCCTTTAAGCGGGTGGCCCCGGCGCTGTCTCCGTTACCTGGAGCGGGGAGGGGCTTGGGAAAGTTTGTGTTTGTTGCTGGCAAAGCGCCGGATGGGAGGCGCGGGCGGGCGGGCGCTGCGGTTCTTCCCTTCTGCTTTCGGGAAGCGGTCGGGGCTGCACACTCGGAGCGGCGGGGCCGGCTCCAGGGCCCGGCCGGCTGGAGGAGGGAGGGAAGGAGGCGGGAGGGAGCGAGCGGAGCCAGGGGCGCACGTACGCCCCAGCGCTGGGATTGATCGGCTCGCGGGGAGAGCGGAGCAGGCGCGCGGCCCAGGCGGAGGAGCGCCGACTCTGGAGCAGCCGGAGCTGGAGGAGGAGGAGGAGGAGAGGCGGCGGGGAAGGAGGAGGAGGGGGAGAGTCGCTCCCGCCGGGCGAGCATGGGGCGCCTGGCGCCGAGGCCGCTGCTGCTGGCGCTCCTGTGGCTGGGTGAGTGTGCGCGGGGCTCGGGAGGGCGCAGGGGGACCGGCGGGGCCCCGGGGGGCTCGGCGGGGCGCGGCTGCAGCGCGCGGCCTGGGGCGCGGAGGGTGCCCGGGCTGCTCGCGGGAAACCCGGCCGGAGAGCGCGGGCGGCTCGGCCCGGAGGGGAGCGGCCGTGGGGCCGCCCGGAGCCTGGCGCGAATCCGCCCGGGCCCCGCGCACGGGGTGCAAGTGGTCGCTCCGCCAGGCCGAGCCTCGCCCCCGGCATGTGCCGGGGGGAGTGGCCCCGGGCCGGCTTTCCCCGGCCCTCCCTACCTGTTGGCCGCCCGGAGCCCGGCTCACCTTGAACTCCCGGCCCGGAAGGTGCTGCGGTCCCGGCGCGGGTCCCCGGCTCCGGAGCGGAAATGTGAGCCGGGATCTGCCCCGCCATAGCCGCCGCCGGCCGCGCCGCTCTTCCCCGAGCCCGCGCGGAGTTGCCTTTCCAGGGAAGCGAGAGAATCCTCCAACTTCCTTCCACGAAGGTCACAGCGTGGCCCCGAGCGTTACAATGGAAATCGGCGTGCGAGCCCTGCCGTCATTTTCCTCGTGGCTGGGTCTTGTGCCTCAGTCTTTTCTTTTAGCTTTTCTTGAAGCTGCCTAGATGCATATTTATACACAAAGACCTAAGAGCCTGGCTTCTCCAACTTTTTCTACCTGTTACTTTTCCTCCTTTACTGTCCCCTCGTCTTCCACCCCCCGGAAACCCTCGGTGCCCTGTGAGGTTTTGGCCCAGTGCCCTCCCCCCACCCAAGGAATCTTTTGTGGGTTTTTTCCCTCTCCATTTTCCATTCACTCCATACACAGACACCATCTTCACGTAGATCCATATGGTGATCCTAGCCAGCTACGGAAATATGTTTATTAAGTACCCACCATGGTACCCCAGGGCCGACCCTTAAACGCTTTGGTATTCTTGGATCCTTGTGGTCAGTGTCAACCAGGACGGGATGATTCCTGTGACCTGGCCTGGGGTTCTCTTCCAAGGCCCTAGAGAAGGCAGATCTGAGCCTGTTACAGAGCGCGTGCTGTGCGGTGTCCGTCCCATCCAGGTCCCAGCTGCACACAGGGCAAATGACTCCTCTGCACTTATGGCCAGAGGGCCCCAGAGGAGGCCTTCTACAGCCACTCCCCTGCTGGGAACACCTGGGGCCCACACTACTCTAACCCCCTTGACTCCTGCTGCTGGTGAACCAGCCTTGCTAGCTACTGTGTTTTCTTCCTTCACCTTGAAGGGATTTTCTGAACTCTCCCTAAGAGAGCTCGTCCAGCCACGTTGCCTTCAGCTTCAGCCAGTGTGCAGAGAGCTTCCATATCTTCCAGTTAGTTTTATGGCATCTCTTCTGTCGTTCCTGATTCTGGTGCTTTGCTTTTATCTTTGAAACAAGGTCTCACTCTGCCACCCAGTCTGGGTGCACTCCACAGCTCACTGAAGCCTCAAACTCCTGGGCTCAAGTGATGCTCCCACCGCAGCCTCCCGAAGCGCTGGGATTCCCGGCATGCTCCACCACACCCGGTGGTAATGCTTTTAATCTTTACTGTTCACTCTGGGACCCTATGTTTGTGGCACGCTGCTGTGATAGTCCACACACATTAATTGACTTTGTGTCTGGGTCAAGTAGGGCCGTGGCCTAGGTTTGCACACATTGCGCACTGTACAGCTTCAGGAGCTTGTTCACTTTGTAGCCTATGTGAATGACTCCCCCTAGAGTTGTGCAGTTCTCTGAACAACCTGGGTACCAGTTAGGAGGGTGGAATGAGGTAGAACTTTGAAAACAATGCCCTTGAGTAATCATAATAAGGGGGGAAGAGGGAGGGGGCAAAGAGAGACTGACAAAAGCAAAATAGAAGTGGGGAAAGCACAACTTGGGGAAATCTTGATCGTACCCCAACATATCCTGTCCTGGTTGGAGACCTCCTATGAACTCCACAGGGAATTTCTGTGGTGTCACCAGCCAGTGCCGTTTCACCTGACAGTTCTATGCCCCTTTGATGACTCTCCTAATAACTGCTGCCACAGAATCTCGCTCGGTGTAGCTTCAGCCTCACCTCTGGGAAGGTCTCTGTGTTACACTACTCTAGCACTGTACTGATCCCTGAAATGTAATACGTTGATCAGCAAGATCACCTGTCCTCCTGGGGTGTGACCTGGGTATAATCTTGGTATCACTGCTCTTTTTGATCTCCACATTCACATAGTTTCTCAATTCTTGGCTTTCCCCATAGCACAGACTCCAGCTTCTTCCTTTCCTTCCTGTTTCTACGGCTACTGTCTTGGCCCAGGTCCCGATGGTTTCCCACACAGTTGGTGTCTTCTTGGTTGATTATTTCTTCCAGCTTCCCGTTTAAGCTCATCCTTTTCCTAAAGGGTCATTTTTGAGGCTCCCACCTGTTCTTACTGGGTCCTCATGACTTTCCTCCAAGGAGATGTTGCCCCTTGTGTCCCTTCCCTTTGGTCTTCTCTGGCCCAGACACTTCATTCCAACTAACCTGTAGGCTCTCCTTTATGGAGACTATATTAAACCTTCTGCCCTCTTCTGCTTTTCACCTTTTGCTTGTGTCTGAATATTTCCTTTTCCCCCTAAAACTCATTTTCTCTATGCAGCCTTCCTAAGCCTACCTACTGTGATCACACCAGAACCCACCCCGCCGCATAGAGCAGGTTTCACATCCATTGCCTGTGTCTGACCTGTCTTGCCTGTCCACTCAATGTGGCATTTCTTAAGTGGCCACTCTGTGTGTAACTATGTGTTCAATGCTGGGAGTCCCAGACAAATGACCAGGACATAGCATCTCCCTGAGCGGCTGGCAGGCGTGAGTGGACAGAGTGAAACAGCTGACCACAGGACTGAATGAAATACCTGACGTATTTCCTTCAGTCCTGTGGTCAGCTGTTTTATTCTCTCAAACAAGGGAGGGGACGATTAATTTTGACTTGGGGGTTGGGGCTGCTTTTGCTGAAGAGTTGACATTTGATCTGAGCCTTGAGGATAATTAGAATTTTGAAAGAAAGGATAGAAGAGCATTCCAGGCTCTGGGGAAAAGCCTGAAGAGTGGATGAGTGAAAGTGCGTGGCTCATTCAGAAATGGCACATAAGTTCCAGGTAGCTGGAGCTGGGGGAACAAGGAAATAATGGGGGTACAATTATTTGGGGGAGGAGGAAATAATGGGGGAGGAAAGGTGGGTTTGGTATACCCTGTGGGTTTTTTTTTTTTTTTTTGGAGATGGAATTTCCACCCTTGTTGAGCAGGCTGGAGCGCAATGCTGAGATCTCGGCTCACTGCAGTCTCCGCCTCCTGGGTTCAATCGATTCTCCTACCTCAGCCTCCCGAGTAGCTGGGATTACAGGCGTGTGCTACCACGCCTGGCTAATTTTTTCTATTTTTAGTAGAGATGGGGTTTCACCATGTTGGCCAAGCTGGTCCTGAACTCCTGACCTTAGGTGATCTGCTCACCTTGACCTCCCAAAGTGCTGGGATTACAGGCATGAGCCATCACACCCAGCTGATCCTGTAGGTTTTGCATGCTGTGCTGAGGAGTCTGGACTGGGAGGGGTAGATTTGTTGGCGTGCTGGGTGCTGCCAGGCAGTTTGTGCTCTATCGTTAGAGCAAATATTTACTTCACTGTATGTAGTTGTCTGTTCCCTACCCTGATTGTTTCCCTTGGGGGCAGGGGCAACGTTGGTTTTGTTCACTACAACGTCCCTTTTACTAATAGGATATATAACCCATACGGAGTGTTTGATACCTACTGGCTGACTGAATACTTATAAATATATATGTCGTTTTTTTCTGTGGGGATGGGTAGCCATTAAAACTTTGTAGGGCGAGATTAGCAGGACAGGATGATGTGTCTGAGGAGGGTAAACCCTCACCTAGTGCGACATAAATTGGAGAGTAGAAGGCATGGAGATTGTGGGGTGGGATTCACATATTCTCTTTATTTAGGTCTTTATTTTTGCAGACCTGTTGAAATACTTCTTTAAATGTCAAAAGCTTTACGTCTGTATTTTAAAAGGACTTTGTATTAATTAAGTAGGCTAACCTGCTCTAACAAATAAACTCAAAGCATGGTGGTTCACACAATAGATGTGTCTTATGTAAAAATGTGAAGGAGGTGCTTCGGAGGGAAAGGTTGGGTGGGAACCCTGCCTCACACAGTCATTCTGGCTCCCAGGCTGGCGGCAGTTCCTCTGTCTTCAACTCACAGTTTCTGGAATCTCTTTGGTAGTCGTCATCAACAATCTAGCCCCTACAAAGGAGGAAAAAGCATGGAGTAGAATATATGGAGTCTTTGTGGGTCAAACTTGAAAGTGGCACACATCATTTCCACACACATTCTATCGGAGAGAATTTGGGTGTAAGCCACACTAGCTGTAAGGAAAGCTGGGAAGCCATGTGCCAGCTACTATGGAAGAAGGGAAGGACAGATTTTGAGGGAACAGAAGCCTCTGTGTTACTTATAAAGGATATAAGATTGAAAGAGAAATGTGGGCTAAACACAGTGGCTCACGCCTGCAATCCCAGCCCTTTGGGGTGCCAAGGCAGGAGGATTGCTTGAGATCAGGAGATCAAGACCAGCCTGTGCAGCATAGTGAGACCTCCATCTCTACTGAGAAAAAAGAAAAGTTAGCCAGGTATGGTAGCTGTGGTTCCAGCTACTTGGGAGGCTGAGTGGGAAGGATCACTTGAGCCTGGGAGGTCAAGGCTATAGGGGGCCCTGATCGTACCACTGCACTCCTGCTTGGACAGCAGAGCAAGATCCTGTCTCAAAAAAAAGGAAAGAAAATGTGTCCACCCTCCTGCCCGGGCATAATCGCTCCTATTTAACGTGTGTGTGTGTGTCTCTGCTTACTGAATATTTTGTTTGTTTTTTTTTTTCTTATAGCTTCTGTACAAGGCTCTGTACCTAATGGGCACAGTAATAATAGCTACTATTTCTAGTGTGCATATCGAGCGTCAAGCTCTGATATACATGCTGGTATTTATTCCCCACAGCAATACTTTGAGGAACTCACTATTATTTTCTCCTTATTACAGATAAGGAAACTGATGCCTGGAAAAGTTAGATAACTTGTTCAGAGTCATACAGATACTCCCTAGCAAACCCAGGATCTGATCTCAGGACTCCGTTCTGCCTCTGCTAATGAAAAGTTGACTAATGTTCGCTAAACGTTATGCTGTGTATTGCTTGAGATTAGCTTAGGCAAAGAAGGATGATAGTGGTTTCAAAGTGAAACTGCATTTCAAAATAGGAGGATCCAGGGTGAGTGCAGCCCAGGCACACTTCCTGAAGGGAAGGGCAGTGCCAGCATATACCTCGGAGGTGTGGCATCTCTGCAGCCCTAGCAGGTGGCCACACCTGCTCTGAGGACAGGGGCTGAAAGTAACTGCCTCTGGAAAGCACCGAAGGAGGAGGAAGGCCAGCAGGAGGAACCCCAGTGAATCCATCCAGCTTTAACAGTCTTTGAAGTACTGTGGGCTTCAGAGATTCCTTGGCACTCGTTTTAGCCTTGTTAACAGAATTCCTGTATGTGCCAAGCTGATTAATGCCTGCCCTGGCTATAATTATTCTTATTAGCCTGCTGAATAGGAACTCTAGTTGTCAGTGATCGTTCCTTACAAGGCAGCAGGCTACTCGGCATTTATATGGCTATTTTGTTTCAGCGATGATCTGCTGAGCTGATGTTCCCCCCATAGATTGAATGTACATTTTCATATCGGCACTGCGTCTGGCAGATAAATAAGGTGTGTGCTTGTCTGTCAGTGTGTGTCTGCATCTCACTTTATCAAATGAAGTTGGAGGGACGCTGTCCAGGCAGTTCATAGCTGTTTTGTTTAATTGCATTGGTTTCTTAAAGGCAGGGTTGCAAGGCCATTTGACTGTGCTTTGGGAAAATAACTTGAACTGGCAAAAATTCTTCATAATTTATCTTCTGGAAAAGACGAAGTGCTGCAGTTGGCACAGTTAGTGGTTTTTTCAGTCTTGGAATATTTCTCCCCATACCAACTGTAGACTTTGGGAAACAACAGAATTAGACCCAGTAGTTAACGTCGTCACTCCCCAGCAATAGGCGTTTCCAGTGGGCTGGAGATCATGACACTGTGCATTTCCTTGTGTTCTTCCAATGCTGATTTCTCCACAATACTCTGTAAGTGTTTGTGGTAGATGATGGAGTCACTATGCAGCATGATTCAAGTGTAAGTAAAATGTTCTGGGACCTTAATTGCATCCTGTTTCACACCTTTATAAGCAGTTAGAATATGAAAATATTTACGTCACTTGGGGTATTCATAGGAGTGGAGAAGAACCCGTGGCTGGTGTTGCTCTGTCTAGGGTGAATCTGGCGTAGAACGGTGAAGACTGGAATTGTGCTTAAGGGTTCCGGGCACATTTCAGAGTGGGTGCTACTTTGGAATCCTAATGAAAAAGAGATAGTGTGCAGACAGATGAGTTACTTCTTGGAGTTTAAAAGTGACACCAAGTCAAGAATATTCTGATATTGGCCCTTCCTTGCTCTTATTTAGAGCTGGACTCGACAGAACTCCCCAGCTTGTGGGCCACGGTAAGGGACCCACATAGGTTTCAGGTGGGTCGTCATGATATTGATACCCACAGGGCAGGGGCTGCCTGTAAATCCAAAGACCTGCTTACCCAGAGAGCTGTGCAGATAGATCGTTTCCTGTGTGTGCTATGATTTGACGAGGGATGGCAGTTCTCTCCACTTGGTGAGCTATCGCCCGTTAGCCCCAGCCTTGGAATGAGCTGTTTGAAGATGCAAGGTGAGCAGCTCAGTAACACGGCTAGCAGCTCATTTATTCAGCAAATATTGAGCAAGCGCCTGCTATTACATGCCAGGCATGGCTCTGAGGAATTCCTCTATGAACAAAGCAGGCTCAGATCTGCCCTCAAAGGGTCGGACAGGATGTACTAGATGTCAGAAAGTGGACGATTGAGATGGGGGTCAAGGGCAGGTTCTTGGAAATGCCTGCAGTGAGGAGACAGGAAATGAAAGGGAGAGTTCTGGGAGTAGTCGGGGAACAGAAGTACCAGGAGAGCACGCTGTCGGAAGCCAAGCAGAGATGGGTGTGAGTGGACTTGTTAAAGAGGGATCGGTCACATGCTGCTGCAGAACTGGAAGGATAAAGACAGAGGAGCCCTTGGATATGGGCACTGCAAAGTCTGCCCAAACGATGAAGGAGGAAGAAAAATCACAGGACTTGAGAAGTGGGTGGAGTGGGGAGGAACTCTGAGTCAGAAATGATCGCCACCTTTTACACGGCGCGGAGCAGAAGACCACTGTGAGGGCAGTGACTCGGCACGGCAGAACTGACCAACTCAGACAGGATCCCGGAGTTGCCAAGCATGCCCGCAGGCCAGCTGGGAGACTCTGGGGGCAAAGGACAGGCTGAAGAGCGGTGAGCAGGCATGACTACTGGGTGTGGACTCCAGATAAGGTGGCACAGGGGGTTTTGGGGTGCAAGTAGGAGCCCTAGCCTTGAGGAGCCGGAGAAGCGGGAAGGGAGAGGGAGAGGAGAGCATGGAGAGAGCACTGTGGTGTGACATGCAGCCTCTGCAGCGCTCTCAGACTTCCCAGCCCTAAGAGTGACCCCAAGGCTTCCACAGACATGCTAGTTAGAGGTTATCGATGTGTTCCCTTGTTCCCCCTCTCTGTCTCTTTAGAACAGGGTCTCACGCTATCACTGCAGCTGGATTACAGTGGTGCAATCACAACTCATTGCAGCATGAAACTCCTGGGCTCAAATAATCCTCCCACTTAAGCCTCCTGAATAGCTAGGACTGCAGGTATGCACCACCATGCCTG
The DNA here is from genome assembly GCF_001604975.1 of Cebus imitator. Taxonomy (NCBI): domain Eukaryota; kingdom Metazoa; phylum Chordata; class Mammalia; order Primates; family Cebidae; genus Cebus; species Cebus imitator. Next base: position 2,855,477 of record NW_016107347.1, on the reverse strand, counting down.
GCTAATTTTTTATCTTTTATCTTTTTTCTTTCTTTCTTTCTTTTGAGACAAAGTCTCACTCTGTCACCCAGGCTGTAGTGCAGTGGTGCAATCTCAGCTCACTGCAACCTCCGCCTCCCAGGTTGAAGCAGTTCTCCTGCCTCAGCCTCCTGAGTAGCTGAGGTGCCCACCACCATGTCTGGCTAATTTTTGTGTTTTTAGTAGAGACAGGGTTTCACCATATTGGCCAGGCTGGTCTCAAATTCCTGACCTCGTGATCCACCTGCCTCAGTCTCCCAAAGTGCTCACACAGTGAGCTCTCACACAGGCATGAGCCACTGTGTCCAGTCATTTTTTATCTTTTTTCTAGAGGCAGGGTCTTGCTATGTTTCTCAGGCTGGCCTCAAACTCCTGGCCTCAAGTGATCCTTCTGCTTCAGGATCCCAAAATGTGGTGAGCCACTGCTCCTGACCTGTATGTTCCCTTTCTGTATCTGCACACACGAAGTTTCCCCTACGTCCCTCAGGGTGTCTTCTTCCATGTTGATTGGTAGAATTAACTTACTCTCTGATAGCTTTTAGGTTTTTGGCTGTTAGGCGGAATCCCTAGCACAATGCAAAGACGGATTATGAAATGCAAGGAACTCTTGCATTTCATAATCCATCTTTCTGTCATTCACATCAGCTAAGAAGATTTTAGTAGTTTGTATTACAAATACACCATTACTTGTGCGTTTTTAAAACCTACTTCTGTTCTTTACACCCTTCCATCTTTGCCTCATCTCCCAATTAAAAGAGGAAAAACTATGGTTCAGGCTTCAGAGTCAGCCTTTCGTTTGAATCCTGCCTCTCCTCAGTGTGAACCTTGGACAGGTTTTCCAGCCTCTCTGAATCTCACTTTCTGTCTCTGTGAAATAGGAATAATACCTCACTGGCAGGTTTTTCATGAAGATCAAAAACAACATATTTAGAAAAATGCAAACATTAGTGTATGTAAGTTCTTAGAACTCTGCTACCCCAGGTGTGTTCTGGGGACCAGCAGCATTGGCAGCACCTGGGGGAATCTCAGGTCCAACCTTGTGAATGGAAGTTTGCATTTGAACAAGATCCCCAGGAGATTCAAATGCATGCTAAAGTTTGAGGAGCATGTCTGGAGGAGTGTTTGGCACACAAAGTATCGGTAGTCTGGGCTTTCTCAGTGGGTCTGAGGCAAAGCCATGGTCAGAGTCAGAGCTGGAGGAGAGTGGGCTAGGGCTGGACCCCACGAGAATGTAACGGGCATTCACTTAGCAATAAAGGATGGAGGATAGCGTAGGTCTGTAGTGGACGCAGTGGACCTAGTTTTGTGGCTTTATCCCACCAAGTTTGGCAGTTTTCTCCATGGAATAAGGGTGGAAGGATGAGGGATAAAGGAACCAAGGGAACGGATGAGAACATCACAGACAAGACTGGCCATGGAGTACAGGTGGGATAGGCAGGTGAGTGGGGCTTCCAGGCCTGATGTCACTGCAGAAGGTCTGAGGGCCTGGAGGACGTGATGAGGGCATTAAAGCAGATTCTGAGGTGCAAGGGAGTGGGTAGTCTAGGAAAGTAGCAGGTGCGGGTCAAGAGAGGTAACTTCTGAGTTCAGGGTTTTGGCAGCACACATCTAAGGGGCAATAGGCTGGATGGCCGGTAGTCGCACAAGCATTTATTCAGAGGTTTTGCTTCTTACCCGATTTGGGCTGCTTGAGCTCATATCTGACTGGTTTGGGCCTGGATGGATCACGAAACAGGAGTGTGACTTAGAAGCATTAGTCCTGGGTGCTGTGGGAAAAGGCAGTAACCTATGACCAGGACGAACTGGGGGCTGAGGAGCAGGTGTGATGCGGATAAACCAGTATGAGCGTTCTTTTTTTCCCTAAGATATTCCTGCCTGCCTTTCTTGTAGTATTTATTTTGTGCCAGGCACTATACTTTCTTTTCTTTGTTTAAAGAGATGGGGTCTCTGTCACCTAGGCTGGAGTGTAATGTGGCGATGATAGCCCACTGCAGCCTCAACCTCCCAAGTTCAAGCGATCCTCCCATCTCAGCCTCCCGAGCAGCTGAGACCGCTAATGCACTTCCCATAGATTAACTCACTTAGCAGGCTTCATAGTCCCACGAGGGTAGCCACTGTTGTTACCCCTATTAGATAGGTGAGCAAACTGAGTCACGGAGAGGTGAAGTCACTTGCTCAGGGTCACAGTGTAAGTGGCAGACCTGAAATTCAAATTCAGGTAGCGTGGCTCCAGAGTCTGGGTTCATAACTGCAAGACACTAGTCTGTCTTTCCATGTTAGCCAAAATATACCTTTGAAGACACTGAAAGGAATTGATATAATTAACTAAATTGTGGAAACAGTTGTACAGGAGGCTTGGATTTTGGCCCTTGTCCTTCTACTCACAAGTTTTGTGACTTTGAACAAGTAGCTGAATAGCTCTCAGCCCTTGTAAAAGGAGGATTGGGCCAGCTGATCCCCAAGGTCTCCCCTTCCATCTCCAGAATTCTTTGCGTCCACACTGACCTCTGCTGTTGGCCACGTGGCCTCTTGGCCCAGCCCTGGCTTCCTGCCCATCTTCTGAGCACTCCTTATGATTCTGTAGCCTGAGCCTGTTGTCTCTCACCTGTCTAGTGCCTCTTCAGCACAGTGGGTCAGTGCCTCTGAGGGCTCTGGAAATTGTTCTGTTCTGTATTGGTAGCTGCTGCCTCCTTCTGGCCCATTTCCTGTGCACTAAGGATCTTTTCCCTGTGGTTGTCTAGGGTACAGAGGTGTCCCCACCACCAGGCTAACTGGGCTTTCAGACAGACCTCTGGGGAAAGTCACAGAAACAGGAGAACCAATAAGACATTTCTAGATGACAGACAGTTTCTTATCATTACTGATTTTTGTGTGTGCATATGCAAGTTTTGATTGAGGGTATCAACCATGAGCAAGCTGGGGCTGACTAATCAAGCCTCAAAATGTGACCTGTGTCTTCTCCCTTCAGCTTAGAAAAGAGCCTGGAAGATGCTCCACAGGTTGCCCTTTTCCCAGTACACCCCAGACCACAGTGAGAAGAGACGTAGACATCTTTAGATGTGTATAACTATTGCCACTACTTTGGATTTTACACCTTTTCTGAAGGGTAAAAGAGTTGAAATACTTTTTTTTTTTCCCCTCAAGTAGGGTCTTGCTCTGTTGCCCAGGCTGGAGTAGAGTGGCACGATCTTGGTTCATTGCAACCACCGCCTCCTGGGTTCAAGCGATTCTTATGCCTCAGCCACCCAAGTAGATTACAGGCATGTGCCACCACGCTGGGCTAATTTTTATATTTTTAGTAGAGACGGGGTTTCGCCATGTTGGCCAGGCTGATCTTGAACTCCTGGCCTCAAGTGATCCGCCCACCTTGGCCTCCCAAAGTGCTGGGATTACAGGTGTGAGCCACGATGCCCAGCTGAAGAGTTGAAATTCTGACATCTCCAGTCAGTAGACTCAACTGGTTAAAAAATGTGCCCCTAGCATTTGGGGACTTTCTTCCTTTTCATTGCTTCAGTCTAAACAAGGAAGGCTCAAAATGATGCTGGATAAATACCACCTCCTCGTACCTTCTAGAAGGGCTATATATTACAGATAGAACTTGTGTGTGTGAGCTCAGTCCTCACTGCATCTTGGCTGCTGCCTGGCCCTCCCTGGCTACTTTGAAGTGTTACTGTTGATGCTACTGCTAAGCCCAGTGATTTCATCTCACTGGATTTGGATGCAGATATTTTTGAGGCTTACCAAGAACTTGTGAATTCTGGGCTGTGTTTGAAGTAGCTTGCTGTCGCGTGCTGTTCCAGAGGTGAACGAGAGGATAGTGCTTTGTGAAACCATTGCCCCTTTAGGATATACTGAGAAGAGAATATTAGCTGATTTGGTGTCTGTCCAATGTATGCCACTTTGCTTATGTTGCAGTGAGGAGTTAAAAAGACACACACACTTTTGGCACAACTATTCATTTTTCCATTTTCTGAAAGCTGGCACATCCAAACATTTTCTTATTTATTAGAAGACATTAAAGTCCATCATCTTTGAGAAATCGTTATAGTAAGTTCCAAGTTAAGACCATAGTGTCTAACTCATGGCATGGTACAGCACAGGGTACTTAGTCACATTAGTCAAAGTAAAAACAGTTATGACCTTTGAAGGAATAAATTGTTTGTGTCCAACTTTACTCCTCAGTACAGGTCATTGCTACCTTTCTTTGTGATCTTATTTTTTTAGTGCTTCAGCAGCATTAAGGGAATATTGACTGTGTTTCTGGTACAAGATTACAAAGTCCAAAATGGAATGGAACCAGTTATAACTGAATGGCAGAATGGATCATAGGTGTTTTATAAAGGCCTAGGTGAATGAGTTATTAGATCACTGTACATATGCGGCTGTCAGAATTAGAGAGATGAAACTGAGGCTGGGGCAGTTATTACAGAAAAGCTCCGTGGAGCAAGTGGGGCTGGAGAGTCAAGAGGCAGGAACAGAAAATGCATTTCAGGTATGAAAGTGGGCAGTACAGTTTCTCAGAGGTGGGAGTAGATAAATGTGTGCGGGTTGGTGTCCCAACCTTGGGGATTAGCTGACTTAAGCTGGAAAAGTAATAGAGACCTTAGGGGATGTGGATATTAAACTCTGGGGAGCAGGGGTTGGTGGAGAAGAAGAATGTGAGCAAAGTCACCCTGAAAGATGTTGGCAGCATCGCTAGCGCCCACAGAGCAGCTAAGAGCCGGCATGCGTGAGTGAGGCTGGAGAGGTCCGCTGGGGCTTACAGGAAGCCAGCCTGCTAAATTAAGGTGATAAGTCAGGCCATAATCCTATTTTTGCTTGTTTCTCATAAAGAAAACAACTCACAAAACAATTACCGATGTTACCCCCCCGATAGTTTATCGGAGCATTTCTTCAAAGGACTGTCACCTGGTAAGAGACACAGATAAGTTTTAGAGCAATAATGGGGAATTTTAGTTGGTTTTCTATGGAAACAAGGTTTATGCAATCATGTGGTCTATTCATGGGAGTCCCACTTTCATTACCATTTATCCCACAAACAAGTATCAGTGGAAACAGCAGTATGAGTCCCAGAAAGCCTAGCGTTGTACCTGCCTAGTAAATAATAAGGAAAGGTACCTCTGTTAGCCCATCTAGGGAGGGCCACAGAGGTAGCAAGGTGGTAATATACTGATCAGCGGTACCCTCAGGGACTCCGCATTCCCCACCCAGTTAGCCTGCACCATAGGCTGAAAGGTAGTTATCATACAGTAGGATGTGAGTTTGGTCGTTAGAAAACAGCAATGATAAGCAAGCTCTGTTTTCCATCCAGAATATTCCTTTAAGGCATTTGGGCCTCAAGACAAAGAAATGTGAAAACTGAGCTCAGAATCAAGTGTGGGTGACCCCTCTTGAGGTTTTCCCAAGTATACTTCACTCCAGGTCTTTAGAAATGACTGTAAGATAGATACACACAATACCTTCTTTGGTTTATCTATTTGTCTTGGAATTATTTCCAGTTATTTGATTCTTTGCATTTCAAGTAAAGCCTCATCTCTTCAGAGAAATGAGGACATGTTTGGACCCAGGAGTGCTGCTGCCCACAGCAGGGTCCAGCCTGCATCAGCTCTTGGTGAGCCACCTTCCTTCAGCTTCTGATGATCTGTTTATTAGGATGAGCGTTTGTGTGTCTCACCCCACGGACAGCAGCTCGAAAGCGGGATCATGTCTGTTTTTGCTTACCCCAGCATGTAGGAACTTGAATCTTTGCATAATTCAATTAATGTATGTGCTTAGAAAAATGCCTGTAAGATGTATATATTATATATATAATACATACTGTATATGATATATACAACACATATTTTAAATTGTGGACCTTAAGTTATAAAGGGGGCAGAAATGATCCATGTGTCTTTACTGTCTCTCATATGTGTGCTTATCTGTTTTTGTTGCTATTGTGGGAAGAATTGCGTGTGACTTCATTTCTAAGACAGAGGTTTTCGTGGCAGAGTAGGAGAAAATGAAATCTACACATGAAAAAGAAGGGGTGAGAAAAGTCTCCATTCTTCTTCCTGTGGGTTTTCTCGTGTTTTCCTTGGCAGCTTGGGTGGAAGACAGATGACTCATGGGTTCTCATTATTGTCTCTCCACTGCCTCTACCCCTTCCCTTTGTGGGATTGGTACAACCGTTTCCACCCCAAAATGGCACGTGCTCCCTTCCCAGGCTTCGTCCTGGCTGTTCACAGCCTAGAGAAGCAGACTCCTTCAGTCCCAGCATAGGCGTCAAGTGCCTTGTGGCTGGGTTCTTTCAAACCACGGACGGTCTGCTTGTCACCACTCTTCTAGGGAGCAGCCAGCGCTGAGCCACGTCTGAGCAAAGGGGCAGTGGTGCTCACTGCCTAGTTCATAACCACTATTTATTATCTACCCCACGTCGGGCATTGTTCTAGATGCGGGGGTGCTTAAAAACAGAGCGACACAGTCCTTTGACTCCTCCAGCAGCCAGTCTAAATGTGGAGGCATGACATACACACAGGAGGAGAGGTGGCACAGACAAAGTGTCCTCCAAGGATTGTTAAACAAATGGGAAAAAACTGAACGTTAGAGAAGAGGGAGAGGATTCTGGGAGCGCTTTAGGCACAGGTGCTTTTGCAGAAAAGGTAAGCATGATCCTCTGGATCCGTTCATATCACTTCCTATGTCTCGTCTCTACCTGTGCATGTAGTTTGAAAGGCACGTGCACTAAGCCATGTCCGGACTGGGGACTTTTGCAAGGATCCAAAGCACCCAGATAGTTGATTTTTACTAGCCCCAAAGAAGAGTGAAAAGAAAAGTGATGTGGTGAGTTTTGGGGTTTAGAATCTTGAGATTGTGTCACTTCCCAAGGTGCTGAAAACTGGTCTCTTGACTGATGCCGTGTGCCTCAGTTGCCCCAACCGCATGCTCTTTGCCCTCTGTCATGAACTGGCAAAGGGCTGTTTTTGAAAATTCATTGATGAAAGGCTGTTTCTTAAATTATTGAGATTATACACTTTCTGTTAAGCCCCCTGGCCAGTGATCTGAAGATCAAATCTGGCCCTAACATTGCAGAAGCTCATTGAGATAGGAGTGATCACAGTCAGTGCATCAGCAGGCATGCTGCTGGGCTAGGGGTGTGGTGATGAGCAGCCCCTCCAGAGCCTCACAGGGAGGCTCACAGGCAGTCGGCTCCAGGTGATCATGGTGGCGAGCAGAGCCTCAGCAGGCACCTTCTAAATTCTGCCTGAGCTGGGGGCCGAGGTGGGAAGGGATCAGTAGAGCCTTCAGCAAGCTGGACTCACTTGAGCTCATTAAGTCTTGATGATCAGTACGTTTTTTGTCTGGCAGAGAAGGGGCTGGTAGTTTACTTTAGGCTGAGTGAAGAGCACAGAGAAAGAAATAAACCATCCGGCGCAGTGGCTCACACCTATAATCCCGGCACTTTGGGAGGCTGAGGCAGGTAGATCGCTTGAGGCCAAGAGTTCAAGACCACCCTGGCCAACATAGTAAAACCCTGTCTTCATTAAAAGTCCAAAAATAATCTGGGCATGATGGCATATACCTGTAATCCCGGCTACTCGGACGTTGAGGCATGAGAATTGCTTGAACCTAGGAGGCAGAGGTTGCAGTGAGCTGAGATTGCCCCACCACACTCCAGCCTGGGCAACAGAGAGGGACTCCATTTCAAAAAAAAAAGAAAACTTTTTGCAGCTGGCATGGAGGGTTGAGTTGTGGGGTTTTAGAGGGAAAGGATCGAGACTGGAGAGAAAGCCCTGAGTGTAAAGAGCCTTGTGTGTCCCTTGAAGGAACTTAAGCCTAATATCAGAGATGCATTTGTTTGTTTTTTCCTGATTCTGCCTTCCCTAAAAAGCTGGACGTCCCTCCTTTCCTTTATTTACTTGACGTTTTTAAAAGGTCTTCATCTTGTCATGGGACTCACCTCCTCCCAACTTTTCTATAAGTCAACATACTGTTCCATCTTTATCGATTCTGATACTTGGCTAGGTTTTAGCTCATCAGCTTTCCGTGATGATGTGGTTCTGCACACAGTAGGCATGCAGCAAAAAAAATATACTGAACGAAGGAATGAAGTATCAGATTGTAGTTAAAGTGTTCCTTAAAGGGCAGATGAACCCAGAGTCTTTTTCTTTTTTTTTTTTTTTTGAGACAGAGTTTCGCTCTTGTTACCCAGGCTGGAGTGCAATGGCGCGATCTCGGCTCACCGCAACCTCCGCCTCCTGGGTTCAGGCAATTCTCCTGCCTCAGCCTCCTGAGTAGCTGGGACTACAGGCACGCGCCACCATGCCCAGCTAATTTTTTGTATTTTTAGTAGAGACGGGGTTTCACCGTGTTGACCAGGATGGTCTCGATCTCTTGACCTTGTGATCCACCCGCCTCGGCCTCCCAAAGTGCTGGGATTACAGGCGTGAGCCACCGCGCCCGGCCCCCAGAGTCTTTTTCTGTTGAATTCCCTCCATGCTAGACTTAAATAACACTGTACCCCTTACTGAGCCTCATCAGGGAAGCTCAGCATAGACCCCTCATCACCCATGGCTTGTGGCACTGTGTCTACAAATGATAAGGGCAGGTTTAAGGTGTTGTTGGGGGGGAGGGGTGGATGAGGCAAAGGAGGAGCTGACAGTGGATCTAGGGAACAGTCAAACGAGGGGAGATCCTTTAGCTCTCGTTTTTAGGCCTTCACTTCCCCAACTCCTTCCATAATTGTGTAAGGTCTAATTCCTCTAATAAACACATTATTCCACAGTATCTATGAGGGCTCACAGCCGCCCGAGGTGGAGAGTCGGGTGGGTGAGGGGAGTTCTGATTATCTCAGGTGCTTTTTATGATCATATGCAAGTTTAAACACAATATGAATCTCCCATTCTCATAAACTAGAGGCTAAAAGGAGGACCAGGTGTTCACACAGAACTTGGCAGATGATGTTGGCCAGTTTGAATGTGGAGAGGATTAAAAATGTCTGAGCAGGGAGGGATGCTGAGCGGTGCTTGGGCCTCTGGCAGCTGTTAATTTTATAGAATGTGCTAAAATAAACCTTGTGGATAGATCTTGCCTCAGCCTTTTCTATCTCTGGTCCTTGGACAGAGAATTGTTTAAATCATTTCATGTTTATTGAGTTATTTTGGTTAATCATCAGTACAGATGGCCTCTAAGTGGTTTTTGCATCTCTTTTTATTATTATTATTATTGCTTGGTCACATAACTTCTCGGAACCTCAGTTTCCTTCTTTAATCTTCTCAAAGTTGAACATTAAATCATATGAACAGGATTTGCAAACTATAAAGCAATCCAGTGCTATGCATGTAAGGTGTCTATTTTTTTGTCAATTACTGAGTCTTTAAGGGCAAATTGTCTACTCAATACGGTTTTCTGTGTTAGGATTCCATCAGGGAAGCAGAGCCCTTGTAAATATTGTGGAATAACATATTTATTAGAGGAATAAGACCTTACACAATCACAGAAGGAGTTGGGAAAGTGAAGGCCTGACAAGGAGAGTTAAAGTATCAGGAAAAGTCATGAGGCAGCTGCCTTGAAGCACTGCTATGTGGACAAGTTGAAGCTTGCAGAGGAATCCGGGAGCCAGGCAGAATGGGCTGGTTTAGGGTTCTGAAGAAGGGCCAATCATGTCTTCACTCAGCTCTGAGATTGCAGCCAAGTGTCTAGTGGTCTTGGGGTCATGTTGGTCCATAAGAATAGCATTTGGGAAGAAAACAGGAGCAGAAAGGGCAAGGACAAACTGGTGCCCATTAGCGCCTTCGCATCTCTCCCACATTGCCTTTAACCATGAGCTCTACCAGAGTAATGACTACTGCTTTACTTCCACCTCACGAATCTCACATGAAATTCTATTTTGTCCAACCCTAACCCGGAACTACATAGATAAGAGGATTCTGGGATATGTAGTTCCAGCTTAGCCAGGTGACAAAGCCTCACAATTTTATAATATAGAATTAAAGGCTTGACATGTTTCTGGCCTACCAGGATTTCTCAAAGGCCACAAATTTAGAAGTAATGTCATAGTTATACCATCTAGTGTTTCACTAGTAAGAAGGAAGTCAGTTAGTTAATGATCCAGTCTTGAAGAAGTACCTGCATTTTTGTTCCTCACTTGTTGGTGGCACTGCATGTCTTTCTGCCTTCCTTGCCATTCTGTGTTTTTTTGTTTTTTTGAAACAGTGTCTCACTGTGTTCCTTGTTGCCCAGGCTGGAGTGCAGTGGTGGAATCATGGCTCACTGCAACCTTTGCATCCCAGGCTCAAGCCATCTTCCTGCCTCTCCCTCCCAAATAGGTAGGACCATAGGCACATGCCACCACGCCCAGCTAATTAAACTTTTTTGTTGTTTTTGAGACGAGATCTCACTATGTTGCCCAGGCTGGTCTTGAACTCCTGGCTTCAAGCCATCCTCCCACCTTAGCCTTCCAAAGTGCTGGGATTACACATGTGATACAGGAGATAATGGTTGTCTTGGCAGCAAAAACTAAGAGAAGTTGCATTAACTGTGAAGAGCCTGTCAGTACTGATGAAATGCAGTCTTTGTCGCCTCCTTTTAATCTTTTTTGATTTCGAGAACATGTGTGTGAAGGCTAAAAGAAGATTTCCAGATATAAATGGCAGGATAGGTAACATTAGAGCCAGAACTACCAAGTAAATGTCACGTAGAGACAAGATTGAAGTCTCTGGACCACCCTTCTTACCCACTGTGGCCCGTTCGTCACACTGCCCCTTCCTTGTGTTTCTGTAGCCAGGCACAGGCTAACGAGGACTGAGAGAGTGCCTGCTCTAATCATTTTAGCTCCTGGGAAAAATAGCAGACTTTGTGAGATTTAATGCCCACACCTGGACCTTGCCGTCACTTAGTATTCTTTCGACTTTTTGATTGTCAATCCTGATATTTCCCTCTGTGACCACAACCTCCTCCCCTTACTCCTTTCAGATTCCTTCTCTGTTGACCGCATTCTTCATCCTGGTCGTGACTCCCCTGATCTTAAACATTCCTCCTTTCCAGTCCAGCAGGCCGTTCTCACTTTACTTGGCCCCTCATCCAGGGCAGACTCTGGTGGTCAGCGTTTCAGCAGTGAGCTTGTTAACATCCTGGAACCCTCTGTGGTGTTTCTTTGCCAGACCTCACATTGTATTATATTTCAATAATTCACACCAATCGTAGTTTGTAAGCCTGAGCTTTATAATCTTGCTGGGGAAAATCTCAAAGCTTGTTCATTTGAGATTCCAACAAAGTCCTGGCATCTTTACCAGCACCCAGCTCTCCTTTGTGTTCCTTTTGTGATGGTTTCCTATTATATTTCTCCTGATGTTTATTCTAAACCTTTGTCAGGGTCCTTAGCATCTGAACTCCTTTCTACTACTTTACGGAGACAATAAAGACCAAGCAAAGAATCTGCAAGCTTTTGCCTTGAAACTTTTAAATATTTTTACTCATCCTTTCCTCCTTCTAACCTGAAAAAAGGGGCTCTATCTTTGGCTCTCTTTTCTCTCTATGTATATTCTTTCCCTAAGTGACCCCATGCAACCTGTGGCTTTAAATACTATGTATGTGCTGATGACTCTCCAGTGAGTATCTCCAGCTTGGACCTCCCCACTGAGCTCCAGACTTAAACATCCAGCTGCCTACTCCACTGCACGTCCACTTGGTGCCTGGTAGGGATCTCACATTTAAAATGACCAGAAGGCAACTCTTGCTTTCCTTGGTACAAATTTCCTTCCCTGTAATTACTTCTCTGTCACTGTAAGTGGCATCACCCTGTAAGCCAGATGCTCAAATCAGAAGCCTGAATCATCCTTGATTCCTCTCTTCTTCACTCCCCACATTCAAAAAGTCAATTTGTCTTTTCATTTATATACAGGTTAAGTTCTGAATCTGACTACTCCTGAGAGTCGCCACCACTGTCAGTCAAGGCCAGTGCCCATCAGCTTTTGCTTGGTCTACGGTAACTTCCCCCATACTGGTGTCCTTGCTTCCAAATTGACCCCATATAATCTATCTTCCCCACAGCAGCCAGACTGAAATTTCTACAAAGAGAGCAGGCTGTATCATTTTCTCGTTTATGTGCTTCCCATTTCAACCAGAATCCAGGGCCCCTGCTCCTCATTCATTGTAATCGGTCACAGTGATCTTTTTTTCTGTACTTTAAACACCCAAGCTTGCTCCATCACAGTGCTTTTATATTTGCTGTTTTGTGTCTGGAACAGTTTTGCCCCAGAGCTTCAATCACTGTCTCTTCCACATTGTGGTCTAAACTCAGACATGACCCTCTCAGAGAGGCCTTTCCTGACCATACCTCATATTGTCATATTTTAACTGAATAGCATTTGTCAGTGGGCCTATTTCATCACTGTCTCTTTCCTGGAACACAGCTTTCCTGCAGGCAGGGACTGGTGGCCGTGTGTCCAGTGCCTGGAAGGTGCTCTGGGGGGCTGACTGGCTGACTTTGCAGGGTGGACCGCCTGCTTGCTGCTTCAGTGCCTTTTTCACGGTTGTGCCTTCTCCTCCCTACATCTTTGACTGTTGCTTCTCTCCTGGCTCTTACTTTCCAAATCCCATCCCTGTCATTGAAAATGCGCTTTTCTGGAGGTTGCCAGTGACTACTTAGCCATTAGTTCATTTCTCTTTTCTCAATACCCACCTTCCTTGACTTTTCTGCATGTTTGACATTGTTGTTCATTTTTTCCAGCAAAAGCATACAATAGGAGTCTGCTCTAGATATTGTGCAGGATGCAGATATTGGTAGGAAACAGCTCCTGCTTTAAAGGAGCTTGCAGTCTGCCAGGAACAAGTAGATGAGTGTGCCCATTAAAAACAGTAGGTGTTGGCTCACGCCTGTAATCCCAGCACTTTGGGAGGCCGAGGCAGGTGGATCACGAGGCGAAGAGATCGAGACCATCCTGGCCAACATGGTGAAACCCTGTCTCTACTAAAAAATACAAAAATTAGCTGGGCGTGGTGGCACGCACCTGTAGTCCCAGCTACTCGGGATGCTGAGAAAGGAGAATTGCTTGAACCCAGGAGGCAGAGGTTGCAGTGAGCTGAGATCACGCCACTGCACTCCAGCCTGGTGACAGAGTGAGACTCTGTCTTAAAAAAACAAAACAAAACAGTAGGTGTTACTCCAAACCCTTTCCTGAAATTCTTGCATCCCTTGGCTGCTAGGGCATAAGCCTTTCCTGGCTTCTTCCTAACTGGCTACTATTTTTTTCTTTGCTGGCTCTTTTTCTTCTGCTTGTGCCATAAACGTAGGACTTTGCTGTGATTTTTGTCCCATTCCGTCTTTTCTGTACAGTAATCTGTCTCCTGGTGGCCTCATCCACTCCCGCATCTTCACTGCTGGGCAGATTTCCTCTTTACCCACCTCCCTTCATGCATGTGACTCCACATTGATGTCAGGCTCAAATATCTTTTAGGGGTTTCCATTCCAGCTGCCCGGTAGACATTTCTACTTGTCAAAATCTTGCTATAAGAAAATAGATTTCACCAGTGATGAGCTTCCCTTTGACTTCTCTCTCCCCTCACAGGTCTACCAGCTGATCCTTCCTCTGTTACGGCTCTCAGAGCTGCCGCCTTTTGATTCCTGCCGTTGCCCTTGCTTTCCTTCTTATCACCTATCCCTGCCATTGGTAGAGGGCCTCTGAATGGTATCTGGGCCTCCAAGTCTCCTCTCCAGTCTGTTCTTGATATACTGCTTCAGTCACCCTGTCTTCACCACTACCTGCTGTGTTCCCTCGTGGCCCCTTCTAGGTCTTTGCTTATGCTACACCCTTATCTCTGGTCGCTTTCCTCCTTCATGTCTCTGTTCAACCTCCCCCACATCCAACCATTTTTCAAAGGCCCAATTCGAATATTGACACTGCATGAAGCTTTTCATAAACTCCTTTGGATGGAAATGTCCTCATTCTTTTTTGACCCCTGAAGCACCTGTTAGTGCCTGTCTTTGGTTATTTATATCCTTCCTTATACAGATTGAGCATCCCTAATCCGAACATCCAAAATCTGAAATCCTCCAGAATCTGAAACTATTTGAGCACTGATACATTGCTCAGAGGTCATGCTCAGAGGAAATGCTTGTTGGAGCACTTCGGATTTTGGATTTTTAGATTGGAAATGCTTAACAGGTAACAATGCAAATATTTGAAAATCTGAAATCCCAAACACTTCTGGTCCTAAACATTTTGAATAAAGGATATACAACCTGTAAGACAGTTTCCACTTTTTTTTTTTTTTCTTGAGACACCCAGGCTGGAGTGCAGTGGTGCTATCTCGGCTCACTGGAACCTCCGCCTCCCAGGTTCAAGTGATTCTCCTGCCTCAGCCTCCCAAGTAGATGGGGCTACAGGCATGAGCCACCATGCCTGGCTAATTTTTTGTACTTTTAGTAGAGACGGTGTTTCACCATGTTAGCCAGGATGGTCTCAATCTCTTGACCTCACGATCTGCCCACCTCAGCCTCCTGAAGCGCTGGGATTACAGGCATGAGCCACCGCGCCCGGCCGTTTCCACCGTTATACACCGCCTGACTCTTAGCATACCATACGTGCCTTAAAAGAAGATCCACAAGCTGATTTACCTTTCACTCTCACTTATCACCTAGCACGGGGACCTCTTGCTCAATGGTTGTGTGTTGAATGAGTTATCTTATCTTACATTTGTCTAGTGTATCTCAGTGAGGTCCTAGCTGAACTTATTTTTTTAATGATTATAAGCACTGCTTTAGTTGAACCTTATTTGCTTCTGGATGGGGTTTTGAAGTTCTGCCATATGTGACTTTATTATACATTCTCTGCTGGCTATAGCTTGTTTAATGTGCCTTGCTGCATTTTCATTACTTAGGGACTGTCTAGATGAAAGTTGGCATGATCCTTTCCTGCCAGACCTCTCAGCGGCAGACTTGAAGAGACAAAGATTTTTCATTTGTTGAGTCAAGTACTCCAATAAAGGCACCATAAGGTTTTATAAGTTTGACTTTCTGTGCGTTCATTTCTAGTTCACATGTGGACTGGGAACTCCATGTGGAAATCCATAGGCCCCCAGTCTCTCCTAAAAGCCTTGTAAAGACTCAGAAAGTGGGAATTAGGCACCCATTTACAAGGCATGCCGAAATACCATAACCTCTTTAGTTTCAGCATTTCAACTCACCGGTACCACTGGATTGAATAACTGCGGATACTTATCTCACAAATGGTTCAGATTGGAAAGTCAGATTGCTTGCTTCTAGTCAGCTCAGTGAAATAATAAAATTTGAGCGATAATAGAAACAATTGCAAGAATTTTTAGCAGATATGCTGTACTCTGCAGGTCTTGATTTAGAATAATGTTGATGATAACCTGAGAAATAAAATCTATTTCCCTCGGATATCAGGAAGAGGTGGAAAAGCGCAGATAAATGAAGTGTAGTCTTCATTGCCTTGTCTCTCTTAATGATTCCTCATGGTTGCCAATAGCACTTATCAAAATAAGCATTGCAGAAGTAGTTGTTTACCTTGAAGAACTTGCCTTTTTCTGCCTGTCCTCATCTTTTCCACCTGATAGAAGGAAGTTGAAGGCATTTAATTAGTTTCTTGAGTGTTCCAGGGGTAGGGAAATGGTAATCTGGAAACAATGAATCCTTGGTTGTTAATTTTCTACTGCTGAGAAGTCAGAGCAGAGGTCTTCTAAAAATCCCTTCTGTATGATTTTGGAATAAAGTTCTCTGCACCATTTTTGGGCATAAATGTGTGTGATGTTAAAGTTGGTATCACTTAAAATAACAGACATCAAATTTTTGAAGAAATTTTTAACAATCCAATTTCTCTTATTTGTCTCATCTATCTACTTCATATTGAAAATATATAATATTTCTTCTTTCAATGACTCATTTCTGTATTATTTTGCTGCCTATCTGGTTCCATTGCCCATGGAGAATATGAAATGTTTTTATAGGGAATTTTAAGCTGTTTCTTCTTCCTACTCAAATTAAAGACAAAAATCAACAGAGGGTGACAATGTTTAATGCAGTTGAAGGCAAACCAATCCAACCTATCTTTGGCTTGATAGTGCAGCACATAGGCCAGATAATCTTGGGTTTGAGTCCCTCATGTTAAAGCTGTTTTGACCTTCAGGAGGGTATTCGACTTCTTTGATTCTCAATTTCCTCATATCTAGGATAGGGGCAATTATAGCTACCTTATGATTGTCTTCTGTGGATTAAGACAATTTGTGGATAGTGCCTGGCTCAGTCAGTCAGTGGATGGCATGTAAGAAACACACAGTACATTATTCTTCTTCCACTTACTTTATCCTAATCTTGTGGAGAGAGACGAGGAGATTTGGTAGTAAATCAAACTGAATACATCATGAAATAAATACTTTGAGAAATGATTATTTGATTTTAGCTGAAATGATGGAGTCTTCGATTAATCAAGTATTTTTTATTCTACCCCCACCCCCACCAATTAGCCTGTTATCCCGTCTTTCATTTTTGTGGTTACTCTAGAGATTAGAACATGTATCAGCGACCTGTTAGTGTCTGCTAGTGATCCTTTTACCACTTCCAGGATAATGAAAGGCCTTACAACATTGAAGCTCCAGCGTATTCCGCCCCTCCCCTCACTTTTTCTGCTATTGATGTCATATATTTTAATTATGTATATATTTTGAACTCCAGAAGACATTACCAATATTGTATTTATAGGCAATATTCAGTAGGTTTATCCACATAGTTATTCTTCCTGCTGCTCATTTTGCCTTCTCACATTTCTGTGACTTCAAGTGGGATTATGTTCCCTGTATTTGAAGAACTCCCTTTAGTATTTCTCTTTGGTGCAATTAATTCTTTTTCTCTTGTTGAGAATTGGTTGAAAGCATGTTTATTTTGCCTTCCTATTTGAGGAATTTTTTTTTTTTTTCTGTATAGAATTCTAGGTTGGCAGTTACTTCCTTTCATCACTTTGAAGATGCCATTCTATGGTCTTCTCATGAGCATCATTTCTGTTGAAAGTTAGCCATCAGTTGTATTCTTGTTCCCTTCTCTGCCTTTCAGCAGTTTTGCTATGATTTACCTAGGTGTGGTTTTCTTTGTATTTATTC
>NW_016107347.1:2833395-2837920 GCF_001604975.1 Cebus imitator | reverse complement strand
GAGACAGGGTCTCACTGTGTTGCCCAGGCTAGTCTTGAACTCCTGGGCTCAAGCAATCCTCCCATCTCAGCCTCCCAGTGTGCTGGGATCATAGGTGAGAGCCACTGTGCCTGGATGCGGACTTCTTTTGTGCAGCATCTAATCTGCTGCCAAACATATTTATTGACCTCTTAATTTCAGATATATTATGTATTTGGTTCTAAAATTTCAATTTGATTGGTTTAATATTTTTCAGTTTGGGTGAAATCCTGTTTTCTATTTCTTTAGTAAATTAATTGTAGTTAGTTTAAAGTCTATGTCCGATGAAAACAATATCTGGATCCCTGCAGGTCGTGTTCTATTGTCTGTTTTTTCTCTTTTGTTTTTACTCATTTGGTTCTGTCATCTGGGCTATCTGGTAAGTTTTGATTGAACTGAAAAATTATAGTGGCCCTGTGTGATGTTATCTTCTCTCTGAGAAGAATTATTTTTTCCTAACAGGCCAGTAGAGTAAGAGAAGGTCACCTTTATCCAGTGAGGCCAGTGAGGAATTGAGATGCTTTGAAACTGTCTTTCAGTCTTGATGAGAGCTAGTTGCTTTTTCAGCTTTGCTCTTATTCCAAGAGCATAGCCCTTCCAGGGCTGTAACTGAAAATCTGAGTGTTTACCACCTTCCTTTGTGGACTCAGAATTCTAGTTTTTGTTTCCCCATATTGTGAGATGGTCAAAAATTTTGCTTAACCTCTCAGCGTCTTAGTGTTTATTTTCTGCTTAGCTTCTCAGCCACTTACCACCTCCCCATACCCCTCAATGTATCTTTCATAATGTCCGTTACCTTGCGGGGATAGCAATATAGTATGTCAAGCTCACTTATGTGCTGTTGCCTTTTTTCCTAGGATCTTGCTTATCAAACTCTAACCTTCTTAGTATCCCTGAGCTTCAGTTGTCTTCTTGGCCCCACAAGGTGCTGGAAGCTCTGGGTTACTAACTTGTACTTGGTTTCTAGCCTGCACCACTTAAAAATGGCAAATATCTGAAGAGAAAAGTGGGTACTGTTGAGTCCACCTCAGTATCTTTCTGTTATCTTGGCCCCTTGAGCCTGGCTGCCTTGATTGCTCACCACTGCATTTAATTTGCTTTTATCTGTCTTTTATGGTTTCTGTCGTGGGAGTGCGTTGGGGGGCAGGGGGATGGGTGATCTGATGTTAGCTACTCTATCAGAGCAGAAATCAAAAATCTGAAAGTGGAAATCTTCATTATTGGTCTTTTGAAATTTAAACTCTACTTACCACCCCCAAATATTTGAGTCAACTTCCAATGAAATACACATGCATATACATAAACACTGCACAAGGGTGATAAAGTGCCCTTATTTTGTCTTGGGTATCAAAGGTACTCTGAGGCTGTGGTAACTGCCCTGAGAAGTAAGAGGAACATGGGTAGTTCTTGTTGTTGGGGAAAGAATATACAATGGTCCATCAACAGGTGTTTTGTTTTTGTTTTCTGGTACTAAATTTTAATGGAATTTTATTGTATAGATTTTTCTGTCATTGAACAACTCAGTAGTGTCCTCAATAGGACTTTTAAGGCTGATAAATGTTTTTCGTATGAAGGTTTCTTATACTGACCCCTGAAAACAAATGAAGCCACAATTCAAGATTGTTACTTAGTAATGACATTTTTATGGGGAACTAAACTAATACAGTTCAGCTACAGAAGTGTTTGGGACCTTCAATTTGAAACACTGGTAGGACTTGGAAAAATAGAGGAAAATTTTCTTTTCCCCTTTTTCCCTCCGTTATCAACTGTTGTAAGGTTTTGACAAAAATTGGCAACATGTGACTGTGTAGATATTCGTTTTGATTTGAAAAGAGCCATATGCTCTATTTTTCCAAGTTATATTTATTTTTAAATATCATTAGCTGTTATTTAACACTATTACAAGAAATCTGTGCTAAATACCACATTGCTTGGTGGCAATTTGAAATTCTGTTATCAAAATTTTAAATCTTGATTTGCATGGATGAGGGGACATCCTAGTTCTGCATGCAAGACGCTGCTCAGGTTTATATCTTTTCAGATTAGAATTTGATCTTTCACGCATCTGTTCATATCTGTTTTACTTTTCCCAGTGGCGCTATCACATAGCCGACATTGAAGGTACTTTTGCACGTTGAGTTGGAACATGAAGGAAGTTGTACCTAAGTGATCCCAGGGGAGTTGGGGAAGGCTTCACAGACGGGGTGGTGCTGCACCTGCCTCTTGCAAGAGGGTGAAGAGATTGATGAGAGTGTATTCCAGGTGATAGAGGAATGAAAGCAGAGGCCATGAAGCACTAGAGAGCATGGCATTTCCAGAAAGTAAAGAGGTGTTTGTTTTGTGGGACAGAAGCATCAGAGAGTGGGAGAACAGTAGGAGATGAAGCTGCCATGAGCCAGATAGTGAAGGGTCTTGTATGTCTTTTATTCATTTGTTCATTCATTCAACAACTATTTATTGAACAACTACTATTTTACCAGGCCCTGTTCTAAGGACTGTCATTCAGCAATGGACAAAACAAAAATCAGTACTCCTATGGAACTTACATTCTACTGGGAAAAAAAAAAAAAAAAAACAGACAGTAAATAATAGTAAAAATATGTAAGTGTTCACAAAATATTTTAGTAGTAATTGATAAGGAGAAAGTTTGGCAGGAGCAAGAATGGGGATGTGCCGCTTTAGGGTGGTCAGGAAAGGCATCATTAAGAAGGTGGTGTTCGCATGTTCTCACTCATAGGTTGAACAATGAGAACACATGGACACAGGGAGGGGAGCATCACACACTGGGGTCTGTTGGGGGGAAATAGGGGAGGGACAGCGGGGGTTGGGGAGTTGGGGAGAGATAGCATGGGGGAAATGCCAGATATAGGTGAAGGGGAGGAAGGCAGCAAATCATGCTGCCATGTGTGTACCTATGCAACAATCTTGCATGTTCTTCACATGTACCCCAAAACCTAAAAAACAATAAAAAAAAAAAAAAGAAGGTGGTGTTAGAATACAGATCTCAAGCTGGTGAAGGAACCAGTGGGATGAATGTCTGAGAGTTTCTTGCCCTGAGGAAATGTGCAAGGGCCCTGAGGTTGCAGTAGGTGAAACCCTGGGAGAAGAGCATGGCTGGAGTGTAGTGGAGGAAGAACAGATAGCAGGTCCAAGAAACAAAGAAGGCCAGCCCCCGTAAGGATTGCCTCTACAAGGATTTCAGCTTTCATCTGAGTGAGATGGGAAGTAATTGGGGAGCTTTGAACAGAGTAAGCTATAACCCAACTTACATTTTTCAAAGATCACTTTGCTGTGTTGAGAATAGAGAGCAAGAATGGAAGCCAGGAGACCAGTAAGGGACTTTGCAGTAATGCAGATGAGAGGGGTGCTGGACCAGGCCAGGGTGACAGCAGTGGGGGTGGCTGGTGGGTAGATTTTGTCCTGTAGGTGATAAGGTGCCATTAAAGCCCTTTGATCAGTGAAGTGACATTGGATTTGTATGTGGAAAATATGATTTCAGCAGCCCTGTGGAAGGACTGGAGAGTTCAGACAAGGAGATGAATCAGTTTCTAAAGCTCTGATCACTAAGAATAAAGATAGAAAGATAGAGAACTTACAAGGATGCAGTCTCATGCTTGTGGGAAGATTGTCTGCCCTGGCCAATTTCTCAACAGGGGATAGGAATGGAAAAGCTTAACACATTAGGAAATTCCTCTGTAACCCTGCCAAGGAACCAAGGTGAATGATTATGATCAGGTTTATCCTAGAGGTGGCCTGCCCAGCACATAAGTAACTGCAGCCCCTTGCCACAAGCCAGGCATCGTGAGTGCTGTAGCATTTGTTCATTTAATCCTTACAGCCCTCAGGGAGTGTGGCGACAGATGAGGACACTGAGGCACAAGAGGGTTAAGCACAAGGCTGTTTTGCCTCGAAAGAGCCTCACCATGATGCTTTCTTCTAGACGATCTCTTTGGGAGATTCAGAATTGTCTGATTGTCTCAAAACTTAAATGTAAAAAAGTGATCACCTCATTTCTTTGTGAACTGTGGTAATGATGGCTTCAGAGAATGGGTCATTACTGGGTAGTGATATAGTATTTCAGTGCTCTTTGAGTTGCCAAGGACAGAAATTTCCTTTACCTTAAGAAACATAAGTGGTCTGGTGATGGCGGCTCATACCTGTAATCGCAGCAGTCTGGGAGGCCAAGGTGTATTAGAGCATTTTCACACTGCTGATAGAGACATACCCAAAACTGGGCAATTTACAAAAGAAAGAGGTTTAATTGGACTTAAGTTCCCCATGGCTGAGGAAGCCTCACAATCATGGTGGAAGGTGATGAGGAGCAAGTCCCATTTTACATGATGGTGGCAGGCATAGCCCATGACTGGAGAAGCCTCACAATCATGGTGAAAGCTGGGAGGCGTAACTCACATTTTACATGGATGGTGGCAGGCAAAGAGAAGAGCACTTGTGTGGGGAAACTCCCCTTTTTAGATTTTTTTTTTTTTTTTTTTTTTTTTTTTTTTTT
>NW_016107347.1:2811219-2833259 GCF_001604975.1 Cebus imitator | reverse complement strand
TTTAGTAGAGACGGGGTTTCACCATGTTGACCAGGATGGTCTCGATCTCTTGACCTCGTGATCCACCCGCCTCGGCCTCCCACAGTGCTGGGATTACAGGCGTGAGCCACCGCGCCCGGCGAAACTCCCCTTTTTATAACCATCAGGTCTCATGAGACTTACTCATTATCACAGGAACAGCATGGGAAAGACCTGCCCCCATAATTGAGTTACCTCCCACCAGGTCCCTCCTACAACATGTGGCAATTCAAGATAAGATTGGGGTGGACACAGCCAAACCATATCATTCCATGCCTGGCCCCTCCCAAATCTCATGTCCTCACATTTCAAAACCAGTCATACCTTCCCCACAGTCGCAAAATCTTAACTCATTTCAGCATTAACTCGTAAGTCCACAGTTCAAAGTCTCATTTGAAATAAGGCAAATCCCTTCTGCCTATGGGCCTGTCAAATCAAAAGCAGGTTAGTTAGTTCCTAGATACAGTGTGGGTACAGGTGTTGGTGAATACAGCTATTTCAAGTGGGATAATTGGGCCAGAACAAAGGGGCTACAGGCCCCATGCAAGTCTAAAATCCAACCAGGCTGTCAAACCTTAAAGCTCCAGAATGATCTCCATTGACTCCATGTCTCACACCCAGGTCACGTTAATGCAAGAGATAAGTTCCTATGGTCTTGGGCAGCTCCTCCCCTGTGGCTTTGCAGGGTAGTGCCTCCCTCCTGGCTGCTTTTACGAGCTGGCATTGAGTGTCTGTGGCTTTTCCAGGTAGATCTACCTTTCTGGAGTCTGGAAGACAGTGGCCCTCCTTTCACAGCTCCACTAGGCCATACCCCAGTAGGGAATCTGTGTGGGGGCTCTGACCCCACATTTCCTTTCTACACTGCCCTAGCAGAGGTTCTCCATGAGAGCCTTGCCCCTGCAGCAAACTTCTGCCTGGGCATCCAGGTATTTCCATACATCTGAAATCGAGACAGAGGTTCCCAAACACCAGTTCTTGACTTCTGTGCACTCACAGGCTTAACACCACGTGGAAGGTGCCAAGGCTTGGGGCTTGCACCCTCTGAAGCCATGGCTGAAGCTCTGTGTTGGCCCCTTTCAGCCACAGCTGAAGCACCTGGGACGCAGGGCACCAAGTCCCTGGGATGCATTCAGTGTGGGGCCTTTGGGCCTGGCCCATGAAACCACTTTTTCCTCCTAGGCCTCTAGGCCTATGATGGGAGGGGCTTCCCTGAAGACCTCTGACATGCCCTGGAGACATTTTCCCCATTGTCTTGGGGGTTAACATGCTTCTTGTTACTTATGCAGATTTCTGCATCCAGCTTGAATTTCTCCTCAGAAAATGGGTTTTTCTTTTCTATTACATTGTCAGGCAAATTTTCTAAACTCTTATGCTCTGCTTCTTTTATAAAACTGAATGCCTTTACCAGCACCCAAGTCACCTCTTAAATGCTTTGCTGCTTAGAAATTTCTTCTGCGAGATACCCTAAATCATCTCTCTCAAGGTGAGAGTTCCACAGGTCTCTAGGGCAAGGGCAAAATGCTGCCAGTCTCTTTGCTAAAGCATAACAAGAGTCACCTTTGCCCCAGTTCCCAACAAGTTCCTCATCTCCATCTGTGACCACCTCAGCTGTACCTTATTGTCCATATCATTATCAGGCTCTTGGTCAAAGCCATTCAACACATATCTAGGAGTTCCAAACTTTCCCACATTTTCCTGTCTTCTTCTGAGCCCTCCAAACTGTTTCAGCCTCTGCCTATTACCCAGTTCAAAAGTGGCTTCCACATTTTTGGGTATCTTTTTAGCAATGCCCCACTCTACTGGTTGGTACCAATTTACTATATTAGTCCATTTTCATGCTGCTGTTAAAGACATACCTGGGACTGGGCAATTTGCAAATGAAAGAGGTTTAATTGGACTTAGAGTTCCATGTGACTAGGGAAGCCTCGTAATCATGGCGAAAGGCAAGGAGGAGCAAGTCACTCAAGGGGATGCTGGCTGGCAAAGAGAGGAGTGCTTGTGCAAGGAAACTATCAGATCTCATGAGACTTATTCACTATCATGAGAACAGCACGGGAAAAACCTGCCCCTGTGATTCAGTTACCTCCCACCAGGTCCCTCCCACAATACATGGGAATTCAAGATGAGATTTGGGTGGGGACACAGCCAAACCATATCACAGGGCAAGAGGATCACTTGAGGCCAAGATTTCAAGACCATCCAAGATTTTGAGACCAATCTAGCAAGACCCCATCTCTACAAAATAATTTTAAAAATTAGCTGGGCATGGTGGCACAGTGCCTGTAGTCCCAGCTGCCTAAGATCATTTGAGCCCAGGAGCTCAGTGAGCTACAATTATACCACTACACTCCAGCCTGGGCTACAGAGTGAGTCCCTGTTTTAAAAACAGACAAAAATTTTAGAAAAGAAAAGAAACAAAAGTGGGGATGAATGGAACTGCAAGAAACTGAAATGACCAGGGAAAAGGGTGTGTGGGTGTGTGTATGTGTGGGTGTACATTCTTGCACACGAGAGTGTGATGTGTGGTTGCTTTGGGAGTGGTGTAGAAGGCATGGCTGGATCCAACAGCTCAGGTGCTGCCATTTGGCAGCCACTGGGGTGGCTCTCTGACCTCTCTAGTCTAGGTGCTGGGTCCTGGGCCTGAGTCTCTTCTCTTATGGGTGACTTCTCCTCATGTTCAGGAGGCCTGCCTATGTGCAGCTTAGAGTATTTCATCTTTATATTACCTTGATTACACTGAAAGCCAAAGCCTCTTTCTAAGAAGCTTCAGCAAAAAAGAGCCAGAAATTCTGATTTACCAGGTTTTAGCCCTGGTACCCATCTCTGGGACTGGGGGTACAGTCAGTCTCATCTGAGGCAGTTAAGGAATGCTAGGCAGCCACTGTGGGTCTGCCTCATGGTTGCCAGAATTAGCAGGTGTGACATCAGGGTGTCATCTTGAGCCACTAAGTTACCTTAGAAAGAAGTAGCATGGGCCAGGTGCACTGGCTTACGCCTACAACCTCAGTACCTTGGGAAGCCAAGGTTGGAGGATTGCTTGAGTCTGAGAATTTGAGACCAGCCTGAGCCACACAGCGAGACCCCATCTCTACAAAAAGTAAAACTAGCTGGGTGTGGTGGTGTGCACCTGTGGTCCCAGCTACTCATACTCCTACCAGCTGAGGTGGGAGGATCACATTAGCTCAGAAGGTTGAGGCTGCAGGGAGCTGTGGTCATGCCACTGCACTCCAGCCTGGGCAACAAAAAAAAAAAAGGGAAGAAGGAATGAAGGGAAAGGAAGGGAATGAAAGAAGGAAGAAAGAAGGAAAGAAAAGGAAGGAAGGAAAGATAGATGGAAGGAAAGACAGGAAAGGAAAAAAGAAGTTTCACATTCCAGCACTACCCCTCAACAGCGTGTGGGCTTGGTGCTACCATTCTCTGCAGAAACATATGTGACTCATAGTTATTCTAAGTTACCAGCACCCATAACTTTATTTTTATGGAGAGTAATGTGATTTAGGGTTCAGCAACTTTTCTTTGAGCTGGGGTTCAATCTGGGCCTGCCCCCAAGGTGGGCTGGGAGGAGAAGGCAGTCAGTCAACCCCTGCTCAGAACCCACACTCTTCCCCATCACCTCTTTTCTTACATGGATACTTCCTTTTTCCCTTCTCAAAGTAAATGATATTGGGTGGAGAAGCAAGATATAGCTTTAATCCAGTGTTCTTTTCTTTTTTAACCCTGACTCAAATTAAGGTATAAGATTTCCATCATCTGGTACACACATACCTTTGTTAACAAAATATAATGAAACAATATTTATCTTTTACTAAATGTAATGTACTCTAAGATTTATTCTAATATTTTTTATTTGGTTTAATTTCGTCTTTAAAAATGTGCACATGCTGGTCACAACTGCTATAAATTCATTTCACAACCCACTAAAGGGTGGCAACCCAGAATTTGAAAACATGAATTAAACCAGTGGAAAAATAGTGACAGTAGCATATTAGTTTGCTGGAGCTGCTGCAACTAAGTACCATGAACCAGGTTGATTGAACAGACATTGATTGCCTCACAATGCCGGAGGCCAGAAGTGGGTGTCAGTGAGTGGGTTCCTTCAGAGGGCTGAGAGGGAGAATCTGTGCCATGCTTCTCCCCTAGCTTCTGGTGGCTGGCTGACAATTTGTGGCGGTCCTTGGCTTGTAGACATATCACTTTAATCTCCGCCTTATCTTCATGTGGCTTTCTCCCTGTGGGCATGTCTGTGTCCAAATTGCCTGCTTTTTAAATATTTTTTTGAGATGGAGTCTCGTTCTGTAGCCCAGACTAGAGTGCAGTGGCACGATCTTGGCTCACTGCAACCTCCGCCTCCCGTTGCCCACTTTTTAAGGATACAGTCATATAGAATTAGGGGCTCACCCTATTCCAGTATGACCTCATCACAACCAATTATATCTGTGACAACCTGTTGCCAAATAATGGTCACATTCTGGGGTAATGGGGACTAGGACTTCCACACAGGAGTTTCTAATGAGGACAAAATTGAACCTGTAACAAATGATAAAAATACAAAATTAATAAAAGGTTCCCATTTCCTGGAGGCCTTATTACATGGCAGACTCTCACCTAGACATTTTATTTGATTAACTCAGCGAAGCCTTCTTGTCCCAATTCATAGTGGCAGAAGTCAAAGGGAAGAGAGGTCTCTTAGACTGAAACTTGGGTCTCCTTGATTTCAGACATGCTTTCTCTTGTATATGTTATTGCTGTACTCTTCATAGAGCATCAAGAAGGCGCCATACGTGTTTATTTGATGCAATTGAAATGCTAAACAGAGGTAGTAAATACACTGCGAAATCCTGCTGAAGTTCATTGCAATGAGGACATCTTAAAGGACTCACAGGTGCCAGTCATAGGGTCCCTACAGAGAGGCCTGGGAATTGTGCAGTCTTAGGGAAGGGAAGCCCGTGAACTCGTGTGTGTCCTCTGGGCTCATCCCCGGCAATCAGCTGCTACATTCCTAAGAGCGCCCGGCAACCGCCTGCATCTCCCTTTGTGCTTCCCCATCCTCATTCTGAATTTAGAGCAGAACAAAGAGTAGAGAAGGAAATCAGCCAGAAAATAGAAAATTAATACTTGGTAAAATCGTCATATTTTAAAATTAATTTGTAGGCAATGTCAGATAACAGGAGTTAAATCATTTTATCAGCAGGCTGCTCTAGGATTTTAAAATTGGTGTCCGTCGTTGTAAATCAGGTCTCAGGAGCCCCAGGAAATGGTCTCTAGGGATGAGGGTTGATATAGGGTGGGCAGAAATGTAAATACTTGACTAGCTCTGCCTTTTTTTTTTTTTTTACACAAAACCTAAAATATTTTTGTATCACATTGAGTGATTAGGGTGTGTTACATAGTAACGGGAGGGAAGAAGCTATTCAGGTTTACGGTTAGCCTGCTTTTAATGCTTATCTTCCTCCCTGTCAGTCCTGGGAAACTGGTTGTGTGAGAGGTGCTCATTTTAAGGTTGTATTCCAGGCTCATTATTAAAGGGACAGGCTTAACCTTCTGCATAGACACATTTTCCCTAGCAGTTCGGCTGTCACATTTCTGCCATCCCTGTGAGCAGGAGCATCCACAGGTTTGCCACATTTGTACTGGGAAGACTTCCTGTGATTAAAGAACTGCCTTTCGTCTCTTATCATTGCAGGTCTTTGTCAAGGGCGTGTGGTGAGAGTCCCCAGAGGGACCCTGGTTCGAGTGGTGGGCACTGAGCTGGTCATCCCCTGCAACGTCAGTGACTATGATGGTCCCAGCGAGCAGAACTTTGACTGGAGCTTCTCATCTTTGGGGAGCGACTTTGAGGAGCTTGCAAGCACCTGGGAGGCGGGGTTCCCAACCCAGCTGTACCAGGAGCGGCTGCAGAGGGGCGAGATCCTGTTAAGGCGGACTGCCAATGACGCCGTGGAGCTCCACATCAAGAACGTCCAGCCTTCAGACCAAGGCCACTACAAATGTTCCACCCCCAGCACAGATGCCACTGTCCAGGGCAACTATGAGGACACAGTGCAGGTTAAAGGTACAGTCCTCACATGGGCTTATTATGACAGGGGCCAGACCTTTCTCTGCCACTGGGCTGTGGGTGACTTTTGTGTCAAGAGACTTAATTTCTCTTAATTGCTCCCTCCTCTGTCCAGTGGAATAGTTGTGTCTTAACTGATTGAAGGCAGGGGATGGGCCAGATGACCTGAGAGGGCCCTTTTCCACTCCAGTGTGGTTCTGAGCCATCCTCTGCCCAGCGAGCTGGAGGCAGCATGATGCAGTGGTGGAGAGCTGGCTCTGCAGCCAGGTTGCCTGTGCTTGTTTATAGTCCAGTTGCTGGCTCTACTACTTGTCAGCTGCATGGCTGTGGGCATGATCCATGCCTCAGCTTCCTCCTCTGTAACCTCAAGGGTTGTAAGGACAGGCATGGTGGCTTACGCCTGTAATCCCAGCACTTTGGGAGGCTGAGGCGGGTGGATCACCTGAGGTCAGACTTTTAAGACCAGCCTGGCCAACATGGCAAAAGCCTGTCTCTACTAAGAATACAAAAATGAGTTGGGTGTGATGGCATGCGCCTGTAATCCCAGCTACCCAGGTGGCTGAGGCAGAAGAATCACTGGAACCTAGGAGGCAGAGGCTGCAGTGAGCCCAGATTGCGCCACTGCACTCCAGCCTGGGTGACAGAGCAAGACTCCATCTCAAAAAAAAAAAAAAAGGATGTGAGGACAGGCGAGTTACCATGTGTAAAGCCTTAGAGCAGTGCCATCATAAGCATTCATTGGTTAGTGACAGGAAGGGGGTGATCATGTTGAGGATGCCCAGCTTTATAGGACTAACAGACACTTCAAAGTTTACTTTGTCACTTTCATGATTTAAGTACTTGTTTGTACCGGAAGTTGCATGTGTTACATGTAGAGAAGAAACAGGTGGTCTCTGCTAGCTTATTGACCTAGCTGTGCAAATAATTACACCTTACGCACCTGGAATGTTTTAGGATTTGTTTTAGAAGTTTTCTTTATTTGTTTCATTTTCCAAGTCCTTTTAAATTTACTCACACATTCGATTCTCTGAACCCAATCAAAATAGGGCAGAATATTTCCCTCATTTATACATGAGGAAATGGAAGAGCATAGGTTAATTACTTGCCTAAAATCACACAGCTAATTAGTAAACAAGCAAGAACAAACCATTTTAATTTGGGGCTAAGAAAATAGAAACATTATAATTGTTGTTATTGGTACTTAATTATGCATTTATTTGTACCCTGCCTTGTTCCCAAGTGGATTTATGTCTGGGTCAGAATGTATGTAATTATCAGAAAGTAGAAAATGCACATGATGATATAAAAAGAGAGGGTTGATTGAGGCATTCATTCCCTCATGACTTGTAGAACCCTATCATAGCTCAGACACTGTTCCCTCACTAGAGTCATCAGTGGATAAAACTGCCATGTCCATTAAGGAGGTAATGAAACACCCAGGCTACCCCTTCTTTATTCCTATAGAAAAATGCCAAATATGTTTTTTAGAAAAAGGCATACTTGCATTGGAGCTAAGTAATGCCACATGCCGGCCAGGCGTGGTGGCTCACGCCTGTAATCCCAGCACTTTGGGAGGCCAAGGAAGGTGGATCATGAGGTCAAGAGATCGAGACTTTCCTGGCCAACATGGTAAAACCCCATCTCTACTAAAAATGCAAAATTTAGCTGGGCATAGTGGTGCGCGCCTGTAGTCCCAGCTACTTGGGATGCTGAGGCAGTAGAATTGCTTGAACTTAGAAGGCAGAGGTTGCAGTGAGCTGAGATCGTGCTACTGCACCAGCCTGGTGAAAGAGTGAGACTCTGTCTCTAATAATAATAATAATAAATAGTGCCACACGCCACCTTTTCATTAAGTCAGACACACCTTGTATTCCCTGGGAGTCTCCTCTTGAGTGGGAGGAAGGGCAACAGGAGAATTTCCCCACCCCAGCCCCGCTTCCTCCAGTGCCTTTCAGCCTCTTCTGTCTTTGAATGGCAGGAGACACAAGAGGAGGCCTTTCTTGGGTGAGGAAAGCAATGGATGACCACAAGAGACTGCTGCCAGGTTGAGCTTTGATGGTTACCATGTGTGGTCTAGGGTCTGCCTGGCCTTCAGCTTCATGGGTCTTGAAGCTATTCAGCTGTGCCTGCCCCCAGAGATGAGCTGGCCTTGAGAACTGAGTCATATTAGCCAGACTCACAGACTAGAAGGTCATTATGTTTATTTTGCAGTAGACATGGGTCTTTGGGATGTGGCCTCCTAAAAATGTAGCAGTTTTTTAATGTTATCTGGGGTAGCCCCTTCTCAAGGACACTGAATTAGTTTCTGAGTGTGGAATTGGGGGAAAAACCAAAGAGATGATGAACAGTGGTGTTGGAGGGTTCTCGTAGCCAGCTCATCGACAAGCCTGATAGATTTTTCCCTGCTCCTTGGTAGTGGCCCTGTTTCTGGTTACAAGAGTAGCGGCATCTACCACTTACTGCTTTTTACCTGAATAGCACCTCCAATACTTCCTTGATCGCTGCTCCCTTTTTCTAGGCTCTGTAGAAGTGCCTGAGCCGGTTCCTACCATGTGGATATGCTGTGCTCACCCTAGTCATTCGTGGGCATTCCCCAGGCTGCAAGCCACAGGCAACCCATGCCACCCTCTCTTCCCTGTGGATCTTGCCACTTTAAATCTAGAATGTCATCTTATCTGCAAACTCTGAGGGCTCCCTACCCTAGTCCCGGTCCTAACCAAAGGAATGTTTGACAGTCATACCCAGTGATTTATCATGACTGCTAAGTGCCAGACACTGTCCTGGGAACTGGCCGTGTTTAACTTGTTTAATTCTCATGTCATCTCCATGATGAAGGTCCAGTTGTCATCCCCCTTTTAGGAAACTGAGGCACAGAGGGGTAAAGTAACTTGCCTTAGCGGTGACAGAAGCACATCCCTTCCCCAAGGCACGACTCCCACGGGGAGTTTTCACCGCTCAGTTCTAGCGTGGGGTTTTATTGGTACCTCTTATTTTGCTTTTTCAAGTCAGAAAGTCAGATTACAGATGAATCCAAATGGGAAAACGTCCATCAGGGCCCTGGAATGGGAGAGGGAGAAGGAAGTGGTCTGTGGTGGCAGCGATGGTCAGGGCTGTGGCCAGGAGGCCCTGGAACTGACGGGCCCTTACCGCGTGCGGGGGACTGGGGCGCTGTGGACGGGCTGCTGACCCAGCTTCCTCTCCCCGCAGTGCTGGCCGATGCCCTGCACGTGGGCCCCAGCGCGCGGCCCCCGCCGAGCCTGAGCCTGCGGGAGGGGGAGCCCTTCGAGCTGCGCTGCACTGCCGCCTCCGCCTCGCCGCTGCACACGCACCTGGCGCTGCTGTGGGAGCTGCACCGCGGCCCGGCCCGGCGGAGCGTCCTCGCCCTGACCCACGAGGGCAGATTCCACCCGGGCCTGGGGTACGAGCAGCGCTACCACAGCGGGGGCTTGCGCCTCGACACCGTGGGCAGCGACGCCTACCGCCTCTCGGTGTCCCGGGCGCTGTCGGCCGACCAGGGCTCCTACAGGTGTGTCGTCAGCGAGTGGATCGCCGAGCAGGGCAGCTGGCAGGAAATCCAAGAAAAGGCCGTGGAAGTTGCCACCGTGGTGATCCAGCCGACAGGTGAGCTGGAAACGCTGCGTTACAGGTGCTGCTGTTCTGTGACTGATGACAGTGTTATAAAGAACTGGGCCAGGGAGCTCCATGGCCTTCCGACAGGAGCTGCTTCTGCTTCCCATGTGAGGCCTTACCATTAGGGGTGAAGGGAGTAGGGTGGTGGTGAGAGGATGGGGCGGGGTGCATTTGTTTTGTGCTGAGGATGCCTGTCGTTTTGGCACACAGCTGCTTTGATCTAAATTCATGTCCATGGAAAGCCGTGGCCTACACGTAACACGAAGGCAGTTCTTTCACTCAGCGTTTAGGTGCCCTAGCCCCTCAGCCAGATTAGGTGGGGCTTGGTGCTCAGTGGGGCTTTGGGGTGAAGGTATTCACACTCTGCCCCCTAAGCTTTATTGGGTTTGGTGTTTCCCAGGTCCTTGGACCTGCCTTTCTGTGCAGCTGTTGGGATGTGTGTCTGGCTCATCCCAAAACCTTCCATCTAACTTGCATCCCCTAGGCCTGCCTTTTGGTCCCCGCGGATGTACTTTTCCTGGTAGGGGGAGGAGCTCTCTAGGGCAGGGCCACTTCTGGCTTACCTGTATCACCTGCGTGATACAGACCACAGGAGCATTCAGTGCTGGGGCCTATACAAGACGCCCTTTGTCCTGGCATCTTTTTTTTTTTTTAGACCCTCTACTGCAACTACAGAAGTAATTAAGAAAATACAAAATGCATTTTAGAAAGCACATAAAAATAAAAGGAAAACATGCTATTGTTCACTCATTGTCCAACCAGCATCAATGGAGAACCGACTGTGTGCTCAGCTCTGTTCTGGGCCGTCTGTGTTTGAGACTCATTCTCAGGCCCTGCGGAAAGACCTTCAGCAGAGACGGGGTAAAGAGACCAAGGCAGGGTAATGTCATTGCTCAGGATGAATAGGTGTCCTTGGTTTTCTGTGAGTCTAAAGCTTCAGATCTCAGAGTACTTTGTTAGCTGTTGCTACTGCCTTCTGTTTTGTTGTTGTTGTTGTTGTTGTCGTTGTTGTTGTTTTAATGCAGAGTCTTGCTCTGTCACCCAGGCTGGAGTGCAGTGTCGCAATCTCGGCTCTCTGCAACCTCCGCTTCCTGGGTTCAAGCGATTCTCCTACCTCAGCCTCCCGAGCAGTTGGGATTACAGGTGCCTGCCACCACATCTGTCAAATTTTTGTATTTTTGAGAGAGATGGGGTTTCACCATGTTGATCAGGCTGGTCTCGAACTCCTGACCTCAGGTGATCTGCCCGCCTCAGCCTCCAAAGTGCTAGAATTACAGGCGTGAGCCACTGCACCCAGCCGCCTTTTGTGTTTTAAACTGGGAAGACCTTGGTTGGACTCATTTCCTGAGTATGAATGTGAATATGTGGCTGCTTTGTTGCTCAGTTGGGAAGGAAAACAGGAAACCATACACAGGGGGAGTAATTTGTCTCTGAAGCTGCCTTGTCCTGACGCTTTAGTCTGCACTTACACCACAGCACAGGACCTGGATTTGGAAAAGTGAGTGGTGGAAAAGCAGGTCTGAGGTTCTTGACTCACTGTGGCCATTGAGGAGAGGAGCTGCTCAGTACCAGTCAGTCTGGGCTCCACTGGCTGCAGAAATCACTTCCTAGATGGACTTAGGTTAGCTTCCTGATCAGAAGTGATCTCTCTGGAATCTGCCCTAAGAAACCTCTAGATATTAAACTTGCATCAAACAACTTTTAATGAGGCAGAAGAGTTAAGAGCTTCAGCTTTGCAGAAAGTTACACTTTTATGGAAGAATTTGCATCGTAAAGACTTTCTTTTTGTTTCAAACACGGCACAAGACCTATAATATCTATCTAAGAGACTTGAACACTCTGAACTTATTAGGTAGGTAATATCTGGCTCAGATGAAACAGCGTCCCTAATCTTTTTTGTGCCATGAGACTTCTCGACAGCCTTTTGAGACCCACAGACCTTTTCTCAGAATTAACATGTTTTAATTCATAAAATACAGTCCACAAGATGACAAAGGCAAATAATTATATAGAAATAGTTATCAAAATGCTTGTAAAGCAAATTTGTTTTGTAGTAATATTATGCTGCTTTATTAATGCACTGATTATAAGATAGTGGCAGCCTTAACAACTGCTGTACTTTCTGAATAGTAATGAGTATACCTGATATTTCAGGATATCTGCAACAACGTGATGGGAAAATATCTGTGATTTCTATTTGGGGTAGTCTCAGACACAGGTAATAGCATACTGGTTTGTTGCTTACTTTCACAGTGGGAAGAGATGCTATATTTCAGGTACAGATTAATAAAAATAAAGGTGGAATTTTTTTTCCCATCCAAGTTCACAGACTGTCTAAATTCTCTTTGTGGTCCCAGGCTAAGAACGGCCACACTAGGGTCATGGTCCTTCTCATCTTGTCCACACCTGCACTATTCATAGCTGGCTGCTTATATATTCTTATCAAATTGTTACGATAAATGGCACAGAGTGAAGCTGTGCTAACCATGTGTCAGTGAGCCTCCTCCTCACCCTCTCCTCCCCGTCATAGGAGTGGTCTGGTTACTGCAAACTTTGTGTCTGATTTATGGATTTAGTTATATTCAGGGGCAGAGAGCCTGCCCCGCCACAGGCTTTGTCTGAGGTCCCTGCTTTCATTACAAACACTTAGAACTGGTTCTTTTTTTCCCTTTAGCCTACTCCATCCTGTCTCCCAGCAGTTAACTCCCACATCCGGAATGTGTAGGACCTATGGTTAGTGATGTGACAAGATATTGAGGCACTTGCACAGAGAAAATTACAAAGTGAACTACACAGCTGAAGAGACATCCCTGCCAATATTTTCTGAACCTGAGACTCTGTTTTCTCCATCCATACAGCCCACAGCTGCTTGTTAAGTACTTCTTCACTGACCCGACTCCCTCCTGAGTCGTCTTTTACTTCCAGTAGCTGAAGTCCTGGCAGAGGTGACTCCAGCAGGATTCCAGGGTTTCTGGCCACAAGCTTTGACTGTAGAATGGTTCAAACTGCAGATCCTGGCCCTGGGTGGCAGTGTCCATACTTAGTCCTCTCAAATGATACCCTCAGGTTACTTTTGGCTCTTTTAAAGAGGGGAGGGAGAGAAAGAATTAGAAGAGGTGGAAGGGGAAATTGGACTTTTAAATTCCCTTTTGTAATACTGTGCCCACCTCATTTTCTTTCTCCTGTCTAGATGGATCTGGAACTCGACTTGAAATATTTGTTTGAGGTATTGTCAGGCTTTGGACATATTCTTATGAAAGTAATTTACACTGAAGAGCATGGACTTTGGAGTTGGGTCTTTTCTGAATTGTGTCCCTGAGCTTCCTGGGGCCAGAGCCATGCAGTTGATGCCAGCGACCTGCTTGAATCCCCTGGGAGGTGCCTGGTACTTGTCATCTAAGTAATCGTTCCCCAGGCATTTCACAAGTTGATGTTTTTCTACTCTGATTACAGATGCTCTTTTAGAATCTTTTGAATAAAATATTCAGAAGACAGGGGAAGGCTGGAACTAGATCTGCCTTGAGTTTGTGACACCAAATACTTCAGTACTTCATCTAAATAGAGTCTACTTTTAATTATCCACATTAATGAGAAGGGACAGTAATGCAGATAGTCCAAAAATTATTGTATTTTAGTTTTCTAATATGTTTTATGATTGGCTTTTAGGTAGATATGTCTAAGAAATAAATAACACTCTCAGTACATTACATTTTGAAGACTTGACTCAAGGAAAATTACCTAGTTTCACTTTCCTGGCCCTTCTGTTTAGGACTTTTCCCTTTTATCCCGAAGATAGTTTTACCCTCACTCTGCCGCCCTATTCCCTAGCCCCCAACTAACAATATGTACCAGTCAGAATTAAGCCTTCCTCTTCTATAAAATCACCTAAGTTTTATCATGCACATGGAGAAAGCATAATTTTAGTTTTGCAGTCTTCTGTAGACTGCTTATCAAGGGAAAGCAGAACAGTGAAGAGGAGTTCCTAAAGGCAGATAGTCTGGATTTGGATTCCAGCTCTGCCACCTACCAGCTGTGTGACCTTGGGCAAGTTACTTTACTTCTCTGTGCTTCAGTTTCTTCATCAGTAAAACAAGGATAATAGTACCTGCCTCTTAGGGTTGTTTTGAGGATTATTATATCTAAAACACTCAGAACACTGCCTGGCATATATAGCAGGTGTGTATAAATGTTTGCAGCTGTTGTTGTTTTTATAAAATAAAAAGAAACGTAGTGTGTTTTGTTAATTTATTCATGAAGTATTTCTCACGCACTTACAACTGTACAAAACCTTCTCACTTTCATGCTGTAAAGAAGAACTTAAAAAGAGATGCTCTGAAGAAGGTGGGGGATAGAAGGGGGAAACATAATTGGATTACCTAGATGTATTTGTTTTTAATTTTCAAGTCCTGCGAGCAGCTGTGCCCAAGAACGTGTCTGTGGCTGAAGGAAAGGAACTGGACCTGACCTGCAACATCACAACAGACCGCGTGGATGACGTTCGGCCTGAGGTGACGTGGTCCTTCAGCAGGACTCCTGACAGCACCCTGCCTGGCTCCCGCGTGTTGGCGCGGCTTGACCGTGATTCCCTGGTGCACAGCTCACCTCATGTTGCGTTGAGTCATGTGGACGCACGCTCCTACCATTTACTGGTTCGGGATGTTAGCAAAGAAAACTCTGGCTACTATTTCTGCCACGTGTCCCTGTGGGCACCCGGACACAACAGGAGCTGGCACAAAGTGGCAGAGACCGTGTCTTCCCCAGCTGCTGTGGGTGTGACCTGGCTAGGTGAGTGGTTTGGAGAATGACTCTTAACCTTTCCAGCTTAACCCCTCCTCAGAGTTACCTGAAAGAGTTATCTCCGGAGCCTCTGCGCTTTGCATTATTTTGACGTTATTTCTGTTGGTTCATGCGTACTTTGTTCCAGATAGATCCCAAACTCGGGGTGAAGGCAAAACTGGCTGAAATAGAATCTGGTTGGGAAGGGAAATGTTTAGATAATGTGGCCTCAGTTGTCTTAATACCCTCATTTGAGAGTAGATGGTTTCCTTTTGTTGTCGACATTTGCAGGGTCAGGGCACTGCTGAGTGGCTCTTTGAAATGAATCTGTGGTGGAGGGAGAGCGCTGCCATTCTTCGTTTGTTTCTCTTAGACTCCTAGGTGCTCCCTGGCAGGAGCTGGTACTTTTCCAAAGCCCAGTTCAGAAAGAGAATTCCCTCAGTCATTGGAAAATGGGTTTTTTGTGTTTTTTCTCCACATCATACCCTGGAATCCCACAATATGTTTGCATATACCAGTTACAAGTCAAGGGCCTGCCTGCTTCTGTACGCTTGTTTTGTGGATGCTCTCACCCCAGATGTGATTTCACCAGTGGAAGAGCAGAGTGGCTGTCAAATGTTGCCACCCATTTTATAACAACCTGCCATATATGTGAAGATCTTGGACATGTCCCCTCGTTTTATACTAAGCTCCTCTTCCCCTATTTCTTGTTTCCTGAAATGTTTGCCCTCTGGACAAAACTGACACTAACTTTTCCTAATTTTTGTGATGTCTTTTCATTGCAAGTAATCACAGGAGGGATAGAGTCAAGCTGGGTGTGGAAAGCTTTGCTCCCCACCCCCATTATTACAGAGATGGGACAGGCCTGGCAGTCAGATTCTTCTCTGTTTTGGCCTCTCTACCGTCCATGAATGCCTGAGCCCTGATGAAGGCATTTGGCATTGCTCTGATTATTAGCAGGCAAAACAGATCTTTAAAGGCCAGGAAATCACTTCCTCCTTTGTCTGATTCTTCTGCTGTGACCTCCAACTCATAAACTTATGTCTTCCTTAGCTCTGAATGGAAGTCTTCTCTGGGGTTAGTGGCATATTCACTGTCTTCTTTTTCTTAAGAAGGCTTTATTTGGCAAAGATGGGGAGTTGGCTGGTGGAGACAGAGGGGGCAGGGAGAAGAAGAGCAATGAGAGTAAGCAGAAGGGACAATCCAATTCCGATGGAGACGAGGCAGGGTGTTCATCAGCCCTGTTAGCAAAGTGATCCTTTGATATCTGCAAAGTAAAAGAAGCGGGGTTTATCCGGCGAGCTTTTATTCCCGCTGTCTGAACCTCGTGCAGGAGAGTCACTATGAAGTACTGAACTGGAACAATGCTGGCCCAGCTAGAACTCTCCTTAGCAACCTTCAAAATAAAACAGATGTTGTCAGCACCAAAAGAAGATTTTTCATCTCTGGAGCTGAATTTGTCTCACAGCTCTGATCCTTGGTGTATTGTGTGGTGCTGTCAAATCCCAGCACTGGCTCTCCGTACTGCTCCCCCTTCAACGTCTGAATCCCCAGCTCGAGGACTTTTTTTTTTTTTTTTTTTTTTTTTTTTTTTTTTTTTTTTTTTTTTTTAATTTTTTTATTTTTTTTATTGAAAGTGCTGCTTGCACTCCAATTTGAGGGCTTCTTTGAAGTACTTGTACATTGATCCCGGCATACCCGGGGGGAGATGCAGGGACTGTCAGACAACAGGAGGGGAACTCTGGGAGGAACGGCTCCTTTAACTGGAAGGGATTTGTTGGTAGATGTGTTCTCCAGAGAGTGTAAAGAAATAGAGACTAAATTGTGGAAAAGCCTCAGTTATTATCCTAAGGATCCTGTCATTTGTTTTCCTGTGGAGTGCCACTACCACTGTGAAAGTCATCAGTGTGCTTTCCCTGACTGATGCTAACAGTTACAGAGCCTGCGCCCTCCCTGGTGCTTTGCACGTAATAAGCACTCAATAAATATTAGCTGAATGGGTAAATAAACCAGTACCAACACATGGATTATGTGAAAGTATATGCATAGGAAAACCAGAATTGCTGAGAAAGCAGTGGTGTTCAACTCCTAGCATATTCAGAGATACTTGCCTCTGAGTAAACCTAATGAAAGTGTGAGCGTTATGAAAAATGATTGCTTTCTTCTTTTTTCTTCCTTGTAAATCTTCTCCTCCTGCCCTGTATGACTCAGACCATTACTGCTGCTTGGACATTTGTCAGGAGCGGGTAGAGTATGAGCACAGCAGCAGACCCTTCTCAAAGACTTCCCTGCTGGACTCTGTCCGGAAGCCAGTGAGCCTGGCCTGACGTTTCATGGTTGTCTCTAGATATGTAACGTGCATGTATACGGGTGTGGGTACCGTACCACATACAACTTGGGACCAATATAAGGTAACTGAGAAGGGGCCAAAAAAGATAGACAGACAACCTGCCAAGCACTCTGTTTATATAGGTCATCTTAGGTCGTGTAACTCTAGAATGTTGTCACAGAAAAGTTCTCGAGAGAGCTGGCTCTCTACACAGGTAAGATGCAAAACTCAATTTTGCCATTTGACAGATTAAAGTGAATAATTACCATTTATTGAGCATCTACTGTGTGCCAGACACTGGACTAAGGACTTTATATGCATTAAATGTTTAATGTGAAAATATTTTTGGCCTTGAGACTCAGCTTCATTCCTGAAACTCCAGAGCATAGTCTTGGATAGTTCTTGTCTTCATTTGCTTGGGGCTGGTGTACTGAGCCAGGTGAGGGGTTTGCAGCTGATTGGGGTCTTCTAGAGTTCCACTGTGCTAAGCAGGAAGACAGGGCGATGACGTGAATGGGTCCGGCAAGTCCAGAGCACTTACAGCTATTGAGAGGATCGTGATAATTTTTTAGAGGATGAGAAAAAAACCTCTTTTACCTACAAATTATGTCCTACTTTGAAACGGAAAGAAAAAAGATTTAAATTGGCTTGCAAAATAATGTACATTTGAAAGCAGGAGACATAAAAATAAAATCAAGATCAAAAGGGTAAAAGAATAGATATTGCAAGGTGGTTGGTATGAATTAGTTATTATATTTGAGCACTGAATTTGCCTCTGAAGTTCTGAAGAGTTGAGACGAAAAAAAAAAGGGATGTGATTATACAGTTCTCTTCTGAGGAAGGAAAACATAAACGCTTTCAGAGAGACAAACTTTCTCTTGGCACTGAATTTATCATGTGCTTTTTCATTTCAGGGCATTGGAAAACATAATGGACAGTGCTTTCAACTGTTCTTCTACAAAAGGCCCTAAATGATTGTTTAAATGGATGTTCCTTATATCCACCCTCTATAAAAGCCATGGACATAAATCTTAAGTGTGTGAAGGAGTTTCTGTAAGAAGCTGAATTACTGTGGGGGACAAATGATGCTTTGTGTTGATCCAATTTAGTATATGTCTAAAACAGAGAACTTAGCAGAATGGCTAGTTAATCTGCACATTAAGCCATCTCCTTCTGCTATCAGATGTCTTAAATGAGCCTTTGGCAAGAGTTGGATACTAATCAGTTCGAGCTCTCTGCCTGAAGTACCAGACTTCTGTGGTGTTAACTGGAAAGGCTTCCACAGGCTTTGGGTGTAAGAGCTGGAGGAGGGATAGCTGAGTTCTGCTGTTCAGTCTTAAGAACCTGATTTGCATTCTTCCCCACTAAAGGGCTGGCCCCTCTTCCAGCAGTGTGCCAGCAAGGAAGGTAATTATTTTCTTTAAAAAGAGCTGTTAATCTGCTAAGTGCTTGGTAGAAACCTTAGAGTTCTGGGCAATTTATAGGAGATAAGATTTAGACCTATAGGTTTTTCAAGGATAACTGTTATTGGCTGTCTGTCCAGGATTATTCTGGAAGGCAGAGGAGCACATGGTCAAGTGTTGGAGTCAGGAGACCTGTGTTAATTCTCCTTCACCACCTTCTAGGTGTGTTTCCTCGGGTGTGTTGATGAACATTTCCAAGTAAGTTTTGGTTTTCTTGGTTTAATATGATAATGCATATAATGTACTTCGCACAGTACCTACTCTTAAATGCTCAATACATTTTCCTGGTGGTGGTGATGATGATTTGTTAGTGTTTGAGGGTCTTCCCCCACCAAATTCTTAACCAAGTAAGACATAAGAGTGTGTCTTGGGACATGGAGGAGCCCAATGTAGAGGAACTAGGAACATATGTGTTCTGGAAGCAGCTGCTCCCAAGAGGAGCTAGAGAATGGGGTTGAGCTGACCACACCCAACCCTTTTCCTCCCCCTACCCTTAAGGCTGGTAATTCACTTTTCCTTCTCTGGGAGGAGCAAATGAGGATGAAGAAAGAAAAACTTCATGAGTATTTGTTTATTTATTTTTATTTTTATTTTTGAGACAGAATCTCACTCTGTTGCTCAGGCTGGAATGCAGTGGTGCGATCTCAGCTCACTGCAACCTCCCCCTCCCAGGTCCAAGCAATTCTCCTGCCTCAGCCTCCCAAGTAGCTGGGACTACAGGCACTTGCCACCATGCCCAGCTAATTTTTATATTTTTAGTAGAGACAAGTTTGGCCATGTTGTCCAGGCTGGTCTCAAACTCCTGACCTCAGGTGATCCATCCGCCTCTGCCTCCCAGAGTGCTGGGATTATAGGCGTGAGCCACTGCGCCCAGCCCTTCACGGACATTTCTTTGGGTGCAGTGCATTGATATTGCATTTAAATGATGTTATTTTTATTGCTGTGAAATGGCTAGTGCTCCATACATCCTCATAATGGTTCTGAAACAGCAAGGTAAGGAGTCCCCCTTCCCAACAAGAATAGCTCCTTATTTGTAGCCTTGACTGGTTAAATGTTGGTGAATATTAATTGTTATGCAAATAATGATCATGGCATCATTTTGCCAATTGGTCAGTGTGCTCAGCTGCCTGAGTAAAACCTGACATCATCAGAGGCCGAGCACTCCTTCTGTTTCTTCTAACTGGTACATGCAACCATTCATGTAATTAGCTCTGCCAAGTTAACTAAGTTTCAGAGGGGCTATTAGAACATGGCCCTGTTGTACACAGTTTAGGATTAGTGCTTCAGCTGTTGCCATCACTCTTGCCTTCTGGGACGTAGCAGGCTTTGAGAAAGATTAATAACCTGGGTATGTGGGAGATCATAGTCAGAACCAGGCCATGGAGCCCAAGCCTGCCCTATAATTTTGCTTTCACACACTGTGCAAGGCCTTAGTCTTCTGACTTAGCTCCTCTGGGCTTCATTTTTGCTTTTTGTTTGTTTTTCATTTGGAAATGTATATGAAAATTGTACCAATCTTATAAGGTTGTTAAGGAGATTAACTGAAAATACAAGGAATGTATATAGCATGGTACCTGCCATATAGAAAGCCCTGATAAATGCTCATTGTTAGCGTTATTACTGTAAAATGGGGATAATGAAACCTTCCTTACGAAATGGAGGTATTTTGTATGAAAATCTCTAGATCAGGCTCCTGTGCATAGTACGTACACAATACTTGTTTTTGCAAATTAGCCCGTGATTCTGAAAGCTTATCATTGTTTTAAAAGTTGTGACAAAGGAGTTTAATGGGCCGTTGTTTTTAAAGCCTCTCTTTCAGAGAGGATCAGTCTTTTGGAGGCTGTGTGTAGCTTTGGAGATGGCGTGGACA
The DNA here is from genome assembly GCF_001604975.1 of Cebus imitator. Taxonomy (NCBI): domain Eukaryota; kingdom Metazoa; phylum Chordata; class Mammalia; order Primates; family Cebidae; genus Cebus; species Cebus imitator. The sequence continues at coordinate 2,813,118 of NW_016107347.1, read as the reverse complement.
CGAGCAGATACCTTCCTGGCATCCAGATTAGGGAGCAGATGCCTGCTTCTCAGAATTTTAGTGATGCCGCACTTGGACTGGCCTCAGTATTCTGTGAGAGGGCTTACAATGTGTGTTGTTGTTTGTTTTTAACTTTTAAAAATAGAAATTTACAAATATTCACAGTCGAAGAAATAACCACCAACTTCAACAATAATCAATATTTTGCTGATCTTATTTTATCTCTCTTCCCTCTTCCAGACACCAGACACACACAGAAACACATACTTTTTTCTTCTGGAAGAGGATAAAGTATATCCCAGACATTATGTCATTTCACTGTTAAACACTTTAGTATGCATCTTTAATGATAAGCGTTTTTTTAAACATAACCACCATTGCATTCTTGGCTGATTTCTTGATGAGACCAAGCAGAATGTAGCAGTAATCAGTGGTGAAATGCTTGTACCCAAAATGAGCATTTTAATGCAAAATATTAAATTTAGTTCAATTCAGCCAGTATGTTAGTATTTTTTTACGTACAAGGCACTGCAGGCACCGCACGTGCAGAGAATCAAGGTGGCAGTCCCTGGCCCCGGGAACAGTCCTGTGGAAGGCCCATAAGACATACATACAAATAACCAAAGTTCAAGGCAGCATTCACATAAAATCCTTAGAGAGCAGGGAGCTTGGCAGGTGGTGGGATTTGTTGAATACGAAGTAGGAGTATGACACTCGAGTTCAGAGGAGGCATTCTCCATTGAGTAGGAGAGGATACATGGAAGTGGTGTGTGTGTGACAGACCTTGAAGAAGGGCACAATCTCTGCAAACCATTTTTAAAATTGTGAAACAGTCTTAAAGGACACTTTCTATATGTGCACCAAAACAAAAAAGAATTCAGAACCCACTCCTGCCCCTACGATTCTGACATGGAGGAATCGCATCTTCTCCAGGAATGCAAGTCTAAAGTTGACCTACAAGGCTGGTGGATAGTTCAAAGGAACCTGCCCCTCCTAAGTTCACAAGCCAAGAATCCACTTGTTTTTGTTTGCTTTTACATTAAAACTGAGGCCTCCTTTTCTGAGGTCTAAGGTTACTTTTAAGAGAGAATGAGACCAACTGTTGAGGTCAATGAAGAGATTTTTCTTTCCTTCCAAGCTGGAATTCCTGTAGCTAGATACACATGTTGTGCAAGGCCCGCATACTCTCATTCTGCTGTTTGGGTACGTAGGATTGAAACAGAGTTGTTTCAAGGTGGAGAATGGGGTAGAATGAAAGCATTTCTTAGTCATTTTTAAAACTACTTACTAAGCAGGTGGCCCAGGTACTGAGGCAGACAGAACAGTAGGAAGGAAGGCAGAGAAACTGGAAGCATAGGAGTAGCTAGGGAGGGTGCGACTGGTGACATCTGAATGGAGCTGAGAAGGCAGTGGGTGCTGTGGTTGGGTACACGCAGTAAAGGACCTTGAATGCAGGTTACGGAGCATTTTCTTAACTCAGTAGGTGAGGGAAGAAGCCGTGGGAAGTTTGTGGAACAGATGCCCTAGCAGTCATGTCAGTCGTGTCAGGTGGCATTGGGAGGTGGCTAGTCCAGTCTTGACTAGAGGGACTGAAGGCCAGGATGAAGGTGTCGTTTGTGAGGTTTTCACTTCTATTTGCAAATATTCATAAAGTGTCTACTATGCATCAGGTCTGGGAACAAAGAAATGGAAGAGACACTGAGGAGGTAGAATGTGCGAGACTCAGGAGCCCTTAGAGTGGAGAGGTGGAAGGGAAGGAAGAGTGTTGAAGATGGCACACCTTTCACCATGGGAATGAATGGTGGGGATCTGGTAGCAGGAACAGCTGTTGAAAAATTTGGAGGAGGGGCTAGCTCTGTGTGTGTGTGTGTGTGTGTGTGTGTGTGTGTGTGTGTGTGT
>NW_016107347.1:2804085-2810937 GCF_001604975.1 Cebus imitator | reverse complement strand
TGTGTGTGTGTGTGTGTGTGTGTGTGTTTGCAGAGGCAGATGTGGAGTGAGGTAAATTTGGTTGTGAGTTTGCTGCTGTCATGAGGCCATGGCTGCCCACTCAGAATGCCCAGACCTCAGCTCAGGCCAGTGCTTGGGTCTGGAGCCTAAGGAAGAGCTGGGTTTTCATGTCTGGGAGAGGGAGCTTTGGGGTGTGAGCTGGCCAGGGAGTAGGAGGAGAGAGAGAGCTGCCCAGGTGGTTGGCACAGGAGCTAGTTTTGAGCACCTTTTTCATATGTTCCATGATCTGACCACTAATATGTGAGTCAAATCACTCTACCATGTTTTTTCAATTGACGGATTACAATTGTATATATTTATGGTGCACCACATGGTGTTTTGAAATACGTATACATTGTAGAATGGCTAAATCCAGCTAATTAACATATCTACTACCTCACATACTTATAATTTTTTGTGCTGAGAATGTTGAAGATATATTCACTTAGTTTCCAAGTGTACAATACATTGTTATTAACCGTGGTCACCATGCTGTACAATAGATTTCGGGAACTTATTCCTCCAGTCTAACTGAAATTTTGTGTCCTTTGACTAGCATTCTCCCCTCCCCGCCCCCAGCCTCTCATAATCACCATTTTACTATCTGTGTCTATGAGCTCAGCTTTTTAGCTCCCACATATGAGTGAGATTATGTGGTATTTGTCTTTCTGTGCCTGGCCTGTTTCACCTAACAGTGTCCTCCAGGTTTATCCGTGTTGTCGCAAATGGCAGGATTTTGTTCTTTTTTATGGCTGAATAGTAGTCAATTGTGTAAGTATACCACATATTTTTTTTTATGAAGATGAAGTAGTCTATTGTGTAAGTATACCACATTTTTTTTTTCTGTCACCCAGACTGGAGTGCAGTGGTGCAATCTCGGCTCACTGCAACCTCCACCTTCCAGGTTCAAGTGATTCTCCTGCCTCAGCCTCCCAGGTAGCTAGAACTACAGGTGCATGCCACCACACTCAGCTAATTTTTTGTATTTTAGTAGAGATGGAGTTTCACCATGTTGGCCAGGTTGGTCTGAAACTCCTGACCTCAGGTGATCCACCTGCCTCAGCCTTCCAAAATGCTGGGATTACAAGCGTGAGCTGCTGTACCCAGCCGCCACATTTGTTTAAATCCATTCATTTGTTGATGGACACAGCTTGATTCCGTATCTTGGCCCTTGTGAATAATGCTGCAATGAGCATCTACTGTCTTTCATCATAATTTGACAGCCTTTGAAAAGGTGCCACTTTGAAAGAATCTGCACAGGGGTGGAAGTAAACCATGAAGGATCAAAGGGTCTGTCACCTGTGAGGTGACAGAAGAGGAGTTCCAACAGGCAGATTCATGGTGTTTTGGATCACACTGGTCAGTCAGGCTGAGGCGATGGCCTGCAGGGAGCTGTCTTCTGGGTCAGATTCCCTGTGGCAGTAACTTAGTGTCATGGCAGCACCGCAGCCAGTGTTCCTAAAGATCACATGTCAGTCAGTGGAACTTAGAAAATACCAAGCTTAGAAGACAGTAAGTTTGGTTCATCCCTGAGATAAGGATGGGTCTGTTCCCATCTGCCACTTTCAAGCCATATGGGCAAGTCACTAACTTCTTTAAAGCTCTCCCCTCAGAAATGGGAACTGTGAATAGTAATCACAAATACACACATGTGTATGTGTATATGAATATGTGTGTACCTGAGTACACACACATACCAGGTACCAGTCCAGGCACTTAAAGTACGGTATATTTTAACTCTTAACTCTCACAATGCCATTATGATCTAGTTACTGTCATCCCCATTTTCACAGGTGAGGCACCAGAGATCTGAGTGTCTACCCAACGTCAATAGCAAGTAAATGACAGAGCCAGGATTTGAACACAGTCTGGCTTCCGACCTCAGCTCCTCACCACTGCTCTCTGCTGCCTCACAGTTTGCTGTGCAGGGTTATGGGGAAACACACAGGAAGGGTCTTATGTGCTGTGCTTGAAATGGACTTGAGGCTCTGTGTAAGTAACAGCCGCCGCTGCTGCTGCCTGCAGATAGCTGGTGTTCAGCGTTCCAGGGCAGTCTTGCCCTGTGCACAGCCGGTGCCAATCTGTCCTTTCCACATGAAATGGACTTAGTTATCCTGCTCTGCACCCACATTGCTGCATGCAAAAGTCGACGTGAAAGTTTGGATGTGGGGTAATTTGAGCATTCCTTACCTTTTGCATCTGGGGGTGTAAGTGCAGTTCAGTGGTGTGTATCCTTCCGTCAGTTTTTGCTAGGGTGATGTGTGGTGTGGTGTGTTAGCACTGTGCCCAGGGGCAGGACAGCTCCTAGCAGTGCTGCAGTACACAAGCCTGGAAAATGAGTAGTCAGGGTGGCCGCTGCCCTCCCCTCCAGACCTGGCAGTCCCACAGCCTGTGGATTTCTCTATGGTGTCCACATCACAGCACGATGTATGCCCATGGATGGGCACAATCAATTAAATACTTGTGAAGATGACATTTGAGGAGTATAAGATTTGAGTTCTTTCCATTTCCTGGCCCACTGAATCATTCTTGGAGACATGATGATATTACAAATTCCATTAGAGGTGTAAATAGCAAGAAAAGTTCCTTGACCTCAGCAGTTTGTAATCTGTATGTCATAAGTACAAACAATGTTAAATAAAACTAAACTTTGATCAAAGTGATGCAGATAAAGATAGTGTCGATAAATGGAAAGTTCTGTTTAGGTAGAATTAGTTCTCTCCCAGAAGGCAAAGTGCTATGGAAGAAAAATGTACCCTTTTATAGGTCGGGCAGGGTGGCTTCTTCCTGTAATACTAGCACTTTAGGAGGCCGAGGTGGGCAGATCACTTGAGGTCAGGAGTTTGAGACCAGCCTGTCCAACGTGACAAAACTCTGTCTCTACTAAACAAATACAAAAATAAGATGGGTGTGGTGGTATGTGCCTGTATTCCCAGCTATTTGGATGGCTGAGGCACAAGAAATGCTTGAACCTGGGAGGCAGTTGCAGTGAGCTGAGATTACGCCACTGTACTCCAGCCTGGGTGACACAGTGAGAGTCTGTCTCAAAAAAAAAAAAAAAAAGAAGAAGAAGAAGAAAAATATAGCCTGAGCGTTAAGGCTGTAAACATTTATTGAGTGCCTACTGCATACAAGGCAGTGTATTTGGAGCTTGAGGATGAGACTGTAAGCAAAGAGTCAGTGTGGAATGGGATAACTGACATACAAGAGTGCATGATGGCTTATGGAGCACAGAGGATGTGTCCAGGTGACACTGAGGAATAAGTAGCAGTTTGTAGTGCATCACAAACAGGCCATCACAGTGGAGTCAGACTATGTGGAGACTGGAGAACCTCAAGTCATCAGGTGTAGAGAGGCTGGGGGAGTGGAGAGGAAGCCACGAAAAGGTTCCAACACCAACTCCTTGGCAGGTGTCAAGGAAGCCTTGGGGCCAAGGAGGACAGAACCGTGGAGGTGCAGAAATGGATTGAATTGATGCAATGAACTCCAGAGGAAGGGTTTTTTTTTCCCAGTGAAAACGGGACTGTGGCAGAGAAAGGGGATGCTAGGAGAATGGTAGCTTGCCTCCCACCCTTCCCTGAAAGGACGTGGGTGTTCACTAGAGCCAGATTCATGACACAAGTCACATTGGCAGTAACAAGAATGTCTTGAGAGTTTGAGGATGGGAGTGCTTATTGACCACTGAACACAGATTCAGCAGAAAAAGTCAGAGGAACAGTAAAGTGAGGACAGAAATAGGTAGGGGGAATGATGACCTGAGGGCCTTGCATTTGGGGCATGGCCAAGGATGACAGGAAGCTGAGCCACTGTGCAATTGACAGGCCTCGAGTTCTGGAATTTACTGTGGTGTGGAGTTTTCCAGTACTGCTCCAGTGGGGGCATTGGAGGTCCGTGGGCTTGCTTGGCATTCCAGAGCAACCTTGGTAGGGGGTGGGCACTGAGCTTCTTAAGAGATTCTTCTCAGAAGACCTTAACCTCTTGGGGAAACTGACAGCAGACCCCAGTGCCATGGAAAGATCAAGACTGGCCTAGGACATTGGACACTGGGCCTCTGCACTTGAGAGGTTTTCTTGGGGTAGGAGGTATGAGAGGCGGTGTTTTACAGGTTTTGCAAAAGCACTGTTACAGGATCCTGTCTAATGAAGTGACTGATTTCTGTCTGTGTAGTCTGACAGGAGAAGCATTTAATTCTTAAAACAAGAGCAATGCTTGTCTCATTCCTTTTGCTAGTTCTTGCCATGTTGTGCTAATTATTTTCCTGTCCTGCTTTCTCTCTCTCTCTTTTCAGAACCAGACTACCAGGTGTACCTGAATGCTTCCAAGGTCCCCGGGTTTGCGGATGACCCCACAGAGCTGGCGTGCCGGGTGGTGGACACGAAGAGTGGGGAGGCGAATGTCCGATTCACGGTTTCGTGGTACTACAGGATGAACCGGCGCAGCGATGACGTGGTGACCAGCGAGCTGCTCGCAGTCATGGACAGGGACTGGACGCTAAAGTACGGAGAGAGGAGCAAGCAGCGGGCCCAGGACGGAGACTTTATTTTTTCTAAGGAACATATAGACACGTTCAATTTCCGGATCCAAAGGACTACAGAGGAAGACAGAGGCAATTATTACTGTGTGGTGTCTGCCTGGACCAAACAGCGGAACAACAGCTGGGTGAAAAGCAAGGATGTCTACTCCAAACCCGTTAACATATTTTGGGCATTAGAAGGTAGGAACTTTATTCTTGTTTGTTACTCATTTTTGTTTTGTCTTTGCTTAAGTCATGCCGCTGTGTGTTCAGATGCGCAGTCACCCTCTGCAGTTTATCACTTATGCTAGGAATGCGCGTCCTGGACACTGATCACCATGAGACCCTCCTACGCCTCTTTGGACTCTCTGTCACCCCTCCTCTATGCCCAAGCCCCCGAGAGGGCCCTCTTGAACTCACTGTCATCAGCCAAGTCTCCCATTTCCTGAACTTTGCCTCTGAATGTTCCTTTTCGCTTTCTTGCATTAAACATGATGACTCTGAGGACACTCTTTCCATTGGAGAAATAGTTACCTCTCCGAGGACAGTTTCCTCCAGAGCCCACCTACGTGCTGTCCATTTTCTTCCCACACTTCTCATAACTGGGCCTGAGGTGGTGCGGGTGTCCTCCTTGGTCTTCCCTGCAGCTTCCAGGCCATTTTCGCTCACTCCTAAAAATATCCAGCTTCCAGGCTCATGTCATCATCACCCCACAGCGCCTCTTCTCATTGCTGTTGCCTGTTGCCGCCTAGGTCCTCTGTGCATTCTTTGAAGATGTCAGCTTTTGTTTCGCAGGCACTCTGCCTGACGCTGCTCCCATCCTGCTAACTTCAGTATCCATGTAGAGCACTAGGTCACCATTGGAAGCACCCTGGGAACTTTAAAAAAAAAATGCTGGTGCTTTGTTTCACCGGAAATTCTCCCATCCAAGTACTAACCAGGCCCGACCCTGCTTAGCTTCTGAGATCAGATGAGATCGGTCAGGTTCCACCAGAAATTCTATTTTAGTTGGTCTGAAGTATGTGAATTCTGGGCACTGGAGATTTTAAATGCTCCCACGGTGATTTTTATGTGCAGCCCCCGTTGGGAACTCTAATACAGCTAATCCTGTCATTCTTAGGAGCTTGTCCTCCTCTCTCTAGTCGTCATGTCCTCTGTACTATTTTGGTCGTGCACTCCCATGCCTGTATGCTACATTAGACCGTCTCCCTTCTGATAACTGAACCCCCCGCAGTCTCCTGTTCTCTAAACGTATCTCCTGTCTTTCTACACCACTTCCTCTAGTACTCCAGCAACAATCCCCCAACCCTGCTGGGGCCAACAATCTGTTAACCCTGACATTGTCCTTCACTCCCAGTGTGTCTTCCTGTCTCTCTCACTAGGGTGCCCATTTGTATCCAGTGGACACCTGGTGTAATTATGCTAGCACCTTTTTTCATCCTCGGAGCTAAGGCTGGGAGGTAGGGGTAAGGCATATGGTTACTTACTGTCACCCAGCCTAAATTCCCAGTCAGCTATAATCACGCCATGGCATACCCCTAGCTCCCTTGCCCCTCTCTGTTTGCGGTAGACTCTGGCCAAACCACAACCCAGTTCACAGGCAGCCTTCTGCAGCCTCCCTACCTGTGCCCACAGAGCTAATGTGGGTGGAGAGAAACATTCAAGTGTGTTGACTGGGCTCCCTTGAAGTAGTGGTCACTGTGACCAGTGGGCTCTCGGCACTGCCTGGGAATTATTCTGCATCTCCCTAGTCTGGTGATTTCCCCACTCTCCTAAGTGATTGCTGCATACCACCTTCTGTCTCTGCAAACCTCCTCCACAGCTTCTCTCTCAGCTGTTGGTCCTGCTTCCTACTCTCCTAAAAGTAGAAACAATCAGGAGACTTCTCATTCACACTGCCCCAGGGCTGAGCCTTGGCCACTGTGAGTACGACCTGGCAGAGGCCAGCCTCTCTCACTGCTTAGGCCATTGCTGCTCTTCTCTTACATCTTCAGTAATTCTCTCCCTTCTGGATCTTTCCCACTGGCCTATCAATGTGCTGTTAGATCCAGGTTTCCTTGGGTTTTTCTTTTGCGGTGGGGGGAATGGAGAATAGGGGTTGTACTTTTAGTTTTAGTTTTAGTTTTAGTTTTGTTTTTAGAGACAGGGTCTCACTCTGTTGCCCAGGCTGGAGTTCAGTGGTGTGACTGTAGCTCACTGCAGCCTCCATCTCCTAGGCTTAAGTGATCCTCCCACCTCAGCCTCCCAAGCAGCTGGGGCTACAGGTGCTTGCCACTACATACAGCTAATTTTTTTTTTTT
>NW_016107347.1:2764594-2804075 GCF_001604975.1 Cebus imitator | reverse complement strand
TTTTTTTTGAGACAGGGTCTCACTGTGTTGCCCAGGTTGTCCTGAACTCCTGGCCTCAAATGATCCTCCTGCCTTGGCCTCCCAATTTGCTGGGATTACAGACATGAGCCACCAGGCCAGGCCCCCTCTTTTTTTATGCTAAACTGGTCTTGATCTTGCTTCTTCATCCATCTTTCTGTTTCCCCCAACCACGTGTCTACCTACTCCTTTTTCCTTTTATAACAACGATATTTGATGTGTATCTACTCCGTGTCTCTGATTTTCCTCCTGCCATTCTCTCTGGTACCTACGCTCATCAGGCTTTTCCCTCGGCTGCTTGTGGTAAGATGGCCAGTAATCAACGTATTGGAAAATCATATTGTCAGTTATTTCATTTGACTTAGCAGAATTTAACACAGGTGATCCCCTCCTCCTGGGAATGCTGTGCATTTTCCCTTGGCTTGTGGGACAAGGTCTTCTCAGGGCTTTCTTTATTAGCCATTTCTCAGCCTCCTTTGCTGACTCTGTTCCTTTTTTGGACCCTGGACATTAGACTACCTCAGGACATAGTCTTTTGACATAGTCCTCGGACTTGGACTTCTTTTCCATTTAACCTCATCGTGTTGGTGATGACTTCTAATCTCATGCATTTAAATACCATCTAGACAACAGTGACTCCCAGATTTACATGTCTACCCAGGACCTCTTTCCAGAACTCTGGACTTCATGTTATGTTGCCACCTTGACACTGCTTGACTAATGGGCATCTCAAACTTCTGTTCAGAAGGATGCTTCCCATCACATCTGCCAGCAATCTTCTCCCAGCCTTCTCCAGCACCATTGTTCTAGTGGCTCAGCTCATACCTTCATCTTTGACTCCTCATTCTTAAAATTGACTTAGAATCTGGCTGCTTCTCACACTCTGCCGTTTACTGCACCACCCTTGCCTGGATTACATCCCTGGTCTCCCAGCTCGTCTCTTTGCTCTGCCCTAGCACACGGCAGCTGGAACAATCCTGTTAAATATAAGTCAGGTCATGAAATTCCCCAGCTCTGAACCTTCAAAGCCTCCCTGTCTCACTCAGAGCAAAACCCAGTCCTCTCAGTGGCCTTAGATGTTCTGTACCAATTGGTCCTATTACCTTCTGGCCTTACCCAGCACCCTCCCCAGCACCCACTCCATCCGGCCACTCTGCACTCCCAGGCTCCTCACATACTCCAGGTGTGCTCCTGGCTTGTAGCTTTCTGCCTGTTTTTCCGTCAGCCTAGAATGCTCTTCCCGAGCTGGATAGGACTTGCTCCCTCACCTCCTTCAGGTCCTTTTTGTTTGTTTTAAATTTAATTTTTTTAGAATCACGGTCTTGCTCCATCACCCAGGCTCTCTCACCCAGGCTGGAGTGCAGTGGCACCATCATAACTCATTGTTGCCTCACACTCCTGGGCTTAAGCCTCCCAGATAGCTGGGACTATAGGCACATGCTCTGTGGCTGGCTAATTATTTAATTTTATTTTTAGAGACGCGGGGTCTTGCTGCGTTACCCAGGTTGATCTCAAACTCCTGGGCTCAAGCAATCCTCTCATCTCGGCCTGTCTAATCATTGAGATTACTTGCGTGAGCGCTCACACCTAGCTCAGGCTGTTTTTAAAATGTTGCCTTCTCAGTGAGGATGTCCCCCGATCACTCTATTTACAGTTGTGACACACACACCTCCCTTCCCATATACAAATCCACGACTTTTCTCTTCCTTGCCTGCCTATTGTCTCAAACATTTATCACCATCTAACCAACCATACCATCTATTTTACTTGTTTTATTTGTTTTCCTTCACTGGCACCTAAAGGGAGGGATTTTTTATTTATTTGTTCACCATTATATTTCCAGTAGCTGGAGTATGGAAGGCTGTCAATAAATACATGTTTAAATCGATGAATGAGTGACCGAACTCATAGGAAAATCGAGAAAGAATGTGGCGGCTCAGTAGAAGCTGAGCAGTCAGTGGTTCTGGAGAGAGTTCCTAATATATGTGTTCTGCTAATCGGTTTGGTGGAACACGTGTTCCAAAAAATTTAATGTGAAAATCTCACCTTGTAACTGAATGGATTATAGGGTTAATCACCATATTAAAGGATAAAAGCAATGTATCTAATTCATTTATTCATCCACTCAACAGATGCTTAAGCACCTTCCAAGTGCCCGACACTGTGCTACTGTAACAGATGAACTCCAGCGTGTACACACGTAGGCATTGTTGTTTTGACAGAGATGCAGGGAGTAATCCACTTAAACCTAAAGTTAGTGTAGCCATAGACACTTCTCAAAATGTTAAAACAGCATTTTTGAAATTAAAGTGTAAACCAAGTGGAAATTATTAGATCTGCAAATACACACACTGCAGTCATTTTAGCAATAAATCTGTTCTGTAATTTCACTATCATATGATTAAACAGAGAGATCTCATTTCTCCCTTGCTGTATTCCTCCCTGCAGGCTGGCTTAGCTAAGGGCACTTTTCCTGCACTTAGCAGACCCTGGGGAGGAGAGGCAAATGGTATGGGCGGGAGCCTGGCTTGGATGTTACGGTGTTGTGTTCAGCCATGTCTTTCCCACCTTGCTGGCAGTGCCCTCTGCCTTGCATCCTGTGGGGCACCCGTAGCAGGTTCCCAGATTCTTCCTGGTGAGACTTCTCAAGAACTTAAAAATCCTGAAAACCAGTTCTCACCATAATTTCCTCTCTCCTGACACCCATTGATTCATTTCAGACTATTACTTCCAATGGGATGGTTTCAGCCTGCTTATGGATACACGTGATTCCCTTTCCAAGTTGCCAGATTTTTGTAGGTGCTTTTGTGTGGCAATTTGCAATTAAGTTTCTATTTCCTGGTTATTTTGCCTTTAGTAGCATTTTTATTTATTTTTTTTTTTACAGTGAAAAAAATTTTTTTTATTGTACTTTGGGCTCTGGGGTACATGTGCACATCCTGCATCCTGCAGGATTGTTGCATAGGCACATACATGCCATGGTGGTTTGCTGTCTCCATTCCCCCCCACCCTATGTCAGGCATTTCTCCCGGTGTTATCCCTCCCCATCCCTCCCACCCCCCACTGTCCCTCCCCTCCCCTCCACACCTCCACCTACCCCAGTGAGTATTGTAGCATTTTTATTTTAACCGATCTTGTTGGAAATCACATCCTTCTGGTCCTTCATTCCAGATTCTGTGCTTGTAGTGAAGGCGAGGCAGCCAAAGCCTTTCTTTGCTGCAGGAAATACATTTGAGATGACTTGCAAAGTATCTTCCAAGAATATTAAGTCACCACGTTACTCTGTTCTCATCACCGCTGAGAAGCCTGTCGGCGACCTCTCCAGTCCCAATGAAACGAAGTACATCATCTCTCTGGACCAGGATTCGGTGGTGAAGCTGGAGAACTGGACAGATGCATCACGGGTGGATGGCGTTGTGTTAGAAAAAGTGCAGGAGGATGAGTTCCGCTATCGAATGTACCAGACTCAGGTCTCAGACGCAGGGCTGTACCGCTGCATGGTGACAGCTTGGTCTCCTGTCAGGGGCAGCCTTTGGCGAGAAGCAGCAACCAGTCTCTCCAATCCTATTGAGATAGACTTCCAAACCTCAGGTGAGCAGGGAGCCCTGTTGAATCATAGATGGAGCTAGAAGAGACCCTAGGGTTTTGATCAGATGCCCTCATTTTTAAAAACAGCTTTGTTAAGATGCAGTTCACATGCCGTACAATTTACCTGTTTAAAGTGCATAATTCAGTGGCTTTTCATATATTCACAAAGTTGTGTGATCATTACCACAACCAGTTTTAGAACATTTTCATTACCCCAAAAGAAACCTGAACCCCTCAGCCAATACCCTCCAATCACTCTCCATTCCCCTCCTCCCGTTCTGCAGCAACCATTATCTACTTCCTGTCTCTGTAGATTAAGCAGTGACTCCCCATTTTCCTTTCCCTTCAGCCCCTGGCAACACCAATCTGCTTTCTCTCTCTGAATTTGCCTATTATGGACATTTCATATAAATGGAATGTAATATGTGGCCTTTGTATCTGGCTTCGTTTTTGGAGCAAAATGTTTTCAAGAGTCATCCATACTGTAGCATGTTTCAGTGCTTTTGTTCATTTTTATGACTGAATAAGACTCCATTGTATAGATATGCCACATTTTGTTTCTCCATTCATCAGCCAGTGGACATTTGGGTGTTTCCAGTTCTTGACTATTATAAATAATGCTGCTATGAACATTCATGTACAAGTTTTTGGACAAATGTATGTTTTCATTTCTGCCTTCCTTTTAAGAAGATGAACTGAAGCTCAGCTACTCCAGATTCCTTAGGGAACATGGTGGAGTATAAAGAAAGAGAGGAGGGAATTGAGCCTCCGAAGGCATCAAGTAACTTGCCAAAAGTGGAAGATTTTTAACGTCCTGTATGTGTATGTGTGTGTTTCAGTAGGAAGATGATTTAATAGTATTGAAGCCCCAATCTTATTTAGAATATTAATGCGAAGGATTATCATTTGTGAGTTTAAGACTAAATGTTTTCACTAACTCTGCCCTGGGTCCCGGGTTTTAGTTAGAAATTTGTGAATGTGTAAATTAATACTCATCTGTAAAAATTCAGGTATCAATTAAATTCAGTATAATGAATGCAAGATATTTGTTGAATTAGATGATTAGCATTTATATTAAAGGTAAACTAGACTAATAAAGTTTGTTTTCTATTATTTTGCATTGTTATAACCTTTTATGGTATATAGTGAAATCATCTTCTAACATCTCTTGACCTTTAAATTAATAAAGGGTAAATATTGATTTAAGCACTTAGATTTGGAAAGAGCAGAGAAAGCATAGGCCTCCTTTATTGTGTATCTGTTTATTTTTAATAGCAGCTTTATTGAGATATAACTCATATACCATAAAATTCACCATATAAAGTATACAATTGAGTGGTTTCTAGTATATTCACAAAGTAGTGCAACCATCACCACTAACTAATTTCAGAAAATTTTAATCACCTCAAAAAGAAACTCCACCCTCATTAGTAATCATTCCCATACCCGCATGCCCCTGTCCCTGGCAATCACTAATTCACTTTGTCTCTATAGAGCTGCCTCTTCTGAGTATTTCAGATGAATTGAATCATATTATATGTGGACTTTTGTGACTTGCTTCTTTTCACTTAGCATAATGTTTTCAAGGTCCATTCATGTTGTGGCAGGCATCAGGACTTCATTCCTTTTTATGACTGAATAGTATTTCATTGTATGGATATGCCCCATTTGTTTATCCATTCATCTGTTGATAGACATTTAGACTATTTCTACTTTTTGGCTTTTATGAATAATGCTGCCATTAACATTATTATTTGAAAATATCTTCTCCCATTCTGTGGGTTGTCTTTTCACTTTTTAGTGATGTCTCTCCAAACATCAGTTTTTGAATTTTGATGAAATCCAGTTTATCTGTATTTTTTTTTCCTTTTGTCGCTTGTGTTTTTGCTATGTCTACGAAATTATTGGCTAATCTAAGGTTGTGAGGATTTACATCTATGTTTCCTTCCAAGAGTTATATAGTTTTAGCTCTTACATTTTAGGCTGTGATTCTTGGTGAGTTAATTTTTGTACGTGGTAAGAGGAAGGGGTCCGACTGTATTATTTTGTGTGGAGATAGCCAGTTGTCCTAGCACCATTTATTAAAAAGTATATTCTTTCCCCCATTGACTTGTTTTGGCACCCTTGTCAAAAATCATTTAATCATAAGTGTAAGGTTTATTTCTAGACTGTCAGTTGTATTTCAGTGGTCTAGATTTCTGTTCTTATAACAGTACCACGCTGTTTGATTACTGTAGCCTTATAGTTAGTTTGGAAATTAAGAAGTTGGACACTTCCAATTTTGTTCTTTTTCAAGATTGTTTTGGCTATTTTGGATCTCTTGCATGTCCATGTGACTTTTAGGATCAGCCTGGTAATTTCTAGAATCCAGGCATCTGGGATTTTTTTAACACAATCTAGGGATTGTGTTAAATCTGTAGATGAATTTGGAAAGTTTTGCCGTTAAACAGTATCGTTTTTCAGTTCATAAACATGGAATATCTTTCCATTTATTTAGGTATTTAAATTTTTTCCATGGTGTTTTGTAGTTTTCAGTATACAAATTTTGGTTTTTTTGGTTAAATTTATCCTAAATATTTTATTCTTTTTGATGCTGTTGTAAATAGAATTGCTTTCTTAATTTACTTTTCAGCTTGTTTATTCATAGCAGTTTTACAGAAGCACAACTGGCTTTTGTATGTTGATCTTGTATTCTGTGACCTTGCTGAACTTGTTTATCCTAATTCTAAATTTTGGGGATTCGTTCTAATTTGTAAAATACAAGATTATGTCATCTATGAATAGAACTACTGAATAGTTTTACTTCCCCCTTCCAGGTTGAATATCTTCTATTTCTTTTTCTCGAGTAATTGCCTAGCCAGAACCTCCCATACAGTGTTGAATAGAAGTAGCACAAGTGGACATTCTTGTCTTGTTTCTGATCATGGGCAGAAAGTGTTCAGTCTTGTTCACCTTTAAGTATCATGTTCACTGTAGGATTTTCATAGATGCCCTTTATCAGACTGAGGAAGTTTCCTTCCACTCCCAGTGTGTTTCCTTCCATTCTGAGTTTGTTTTTTTTTTTTTGTTTGTTTTTTCCATTCCTAGTTTGTTGAGTATTTTTGTCATGGAAAGTTATTGAATGTGGTCAGATGCTTTTTCAGTGTCTATTGAGATGAGTTGATTATGTGGTTTTTGTCCTTTATTTGCGTATTTGTTTTGCTGCCTATACAAATCTGTTCCATCTTGTTTTACATTTGTTATTTGATCTTTCTTTTAAACTCTTATGTGGAAAAGGGGAGACACAAAGTCTTTTGTATCTATTTCTGGGTGAGGAATGGGTATTGAATTTATTCCTCAGTTCTTTAAATCTCAGCAAAACAGATAAAACCACTGTAGCTTACAGGTTGAATAGATTGCCTAAGGTTTTTATTTTATTTAATCCACAGAGTTGTCATGGCCAGTTCACATTTTAATTAGGAGAAGCTGCCATCAAATTCAGCACTCAGCACAATACTATAGCCCTGAATAGCCACCAGCAACCATTGATTTCAGACTGAACAGCGTTTGCTTCCTAAAAAGCAGTGGCATACCTTAAGATACACAACGAAGAGGTCCTTCCAGTGTTCACCTTCCTGTCCCCTGATTTCAGGGCACCTGCCTTTTGGTATTGAAAACCAACGGGCCCTCTTGAGTGCTGGGTTTTACCGATTCAAAGTGTCAAGAGGGCAAATGGTATTTAAATATGATAGTGTAAGCTTTGGCTTTTTAAAAGAATAATAATTTTTTTCTTAATATAGAAAATTTGAAAATATAGTAACATAGAAAGAAGGAAAACAGATTCATTCATCATCCTACCGGAGATGGTTAATTTACGTTGTTCATCTTTCTAAAATTTTTTTCTTGTATGTTTTCTTCATGACTTTGAGATCAAGCTGTATATACAATTTTAGGACCTGCTTTTCTTTCTTTAGTGTTATAAGATCAGCACTTTCTATATTGTAACCAATTCTAGGTGAATATCAATACCACCTTTAATGACTTTACATAGTAGAATTTGCTTAGCCACTACCCTATTGATAGACATGCAGATGGTCTGCAATTTTTGCTTTCATTAAAAAAACTGCCACTAACATCTTTTTTAGAGGCCCAGGTTGGACCATGGTATATGTCAGTGTTTGCATTTAAAAGTTAAGTAGTCCTGTACTCTGTGCAGACTAGGAATCGGGGGACCCCTAGTGACTCTGGTTGTTCAGTTAAACTCTCTATACCATAGTCTGTCATCTGTGAAGTTAACCAGACAAATCCCCTCACAAAAACAGCATTACCACAGAAATTGACCATAATGAAAATATTTCTAAGCCTGGGATAATGACCCATATTAACAGTGAGCTGCTGATTTCATTAGGAGGAAATGCACTGCTGTGAATAGCTCCCCACAATGCAGGCCTTTTCCCCAATCCTTGTCTGCCTTGGAAGCCACAGCACAAATGCTCTGTTGATTCCCACGTTCAGTAGGGGAAGTGAGAACCGTAACATGACCTAGAAGGTATTTGAGTTTTTTTGGAAATATAAAGAAAAACTGAAATTTGTTCGAATTAAGTAAGTCATCTTTGCTGCTTCAAAGTAAATAGAAACGTAAATCCATGAGAATTTCTTAATGTTTGTCATTTTATGTTCTCTTAGAAGGGGCCTGAACACGAGAAAAGCCCCTCAGTGTAGTTCTGTTTATTACCATGAGATTTCTACTCTGAGAAAAATGTGACCCCCACCTTGTTCACCATGGCTGCTGCTAACCTTTACTCACTCACAGATGGCCGTCCATGGTATAAGTGTCCCCAGTCACCACACAGAGCCTATTTAGGGCAGTTTGGCTTAATCCTGCCCCACCTTGCCACTCCAGGCAGAGCAAGTCCAGGGTATAAGGCTTGAGGGAACCAGGGCTGAGAGTTGAGCTAATTGAAGGGGATGATGTCCAGAAGTAGGTCAGGCTTCCTTGTCTTTGCTTTCATCCCTTCCCCGTTTCCTGGAGCAGCCATTCAGTCAGTTGTTTATCCCCTTAGAGTTACGTACGCCCCTGCTGTTCCCTGAATAATCAGAACTCTTCGCAGTTCCCACCCAGAGCTGCCTAACCCCTGTAGGGTTCAATATTCTACAACCATCCTTCACCTTTCTCCCAGGAAAACACAAATTATGTATATACTTGGTTAGGAAAGCAATCTGATGCATTCGTCTTATTAGTCATGTCAAAATGAAAATATAGTCCTTTCATCATCTTACTCTCTCTGTCATGGTCATTTCTTCTGCAAGTTCAAAGAGGTACTTTGGGATACTTGTTTTTTTCTGGCGATCTGAACAAGAAGTAGTAATAACTTCTAATGAGTTTTACAGTCAGCACCTAGGGCCTTCAGTCGTTGCTTCCCAGAAAACCCAAGGGGAGTCCCATAGCATTGATGCTCTGTGAACTTCTTTTAGGTGTGCCTGTTCCTAGACTTTAGGAATTGGGATAAAGTAAACATTGAACTCTTAGGATTAGCTAGGCTAAAAGCTATGAAATGCTCTCACCTAAGAGGAATTCGTGAGTGAGTTAGAAATAATAATTCTGCCTACAGTGTCAGGAGGCATGTAAGACAAACCCTGTCTGGGTAGGTGTTTTGTTTTGTTTGTTTTTTACCAGACTTTATTTTAATTTAAACTTTTTTTTTTTGAAGACTGGATTTTGCTCTGTCGCCCAGGCTGAAGTGCAGTGGCACGATGTTGACTCACCATAGCCCCAACTTCCCAAGTTCAAACAGTCCTCCTCCTACCTCAGTCTCCTGAGTAGCTGGGACTGTAGGTGTGCACCACCGTGCTTAGCTAATTTTTGTATTTGTTGTAGAGACGGGATTTTGCCATGTTGCCCAGGCTAATCTTGAACTTCTGGGCTCAAGCGACTATCTGCCTTGGCCTCCCAAAGAGCTGGGATTATAGGCATAAGTCACTACACCCAGCCTGGACTTTATTTTTTAGAGAAGTTTTAGGTTGCCAGTTTTTGAGTAGAATGTACCAAAAGTTTCCATTTACTCCCTGCTCCCCCAAAACACACAGTCTCCCCAACCTGAGTAACCTGTTAAAGACATATCCACCTGTAATCTCAGCACTTTGGGAAGTCGAGGTGGGCAGATGACATGAGGTCAGGGGTTCGAGACCAGCCTGGCCAACATGGTGAAACCCTGTCTCCCCTAAAAATACAAAGATTCACCATTCAGGAGGCTAAGGCAGGAGAATCACTTGAACCCAGGAGGTGGAGGTCGCAGTGAGCTGAGATCACGTTACTGTACTCCAGCCTGGGCGACAGAGTGAGATTCCATCTTAAAAAAGGGCATATGCAAGCTGCCTCCATTTTCCCTGGTAGGCTGGAGCTGTGCCTTGAGTGCTCCCACCACACCTTATAGAAGCCTCGTTACTGGCATGTCTGTCTCCTTACCGGATTTCAGCCTCTTGGTAACGGGGTCCCTTTCCCCACCACCCAGCGCAGTGAATGAAGCCACTCACTCCATTGAGACCAAAAGCATTCTTGCTTTAGTCACTGTTCCTTTGATCTCTACCCAAGCATAGAATTGAACCATGTTGATCAGCCCAGCCTGTTCCAGGGTGGAGGGTAGCTTTCGAATGAGGTCACTGTGGGCATCAGAAAAGAAGTGAAAGAAAACCAGAGCAAAAGTTAACTCTTTAGGAAGAGTTCCATTTTGGTTGTAATCTGAAGGTGAAGCTCACTGGGAGGTGCCTAATGCCCATGTCTCTCTGAGTAGAAGAGAGGCAGCCTGGAAACACCTATTTTGTGAGTTTCTAGACCAGTTCCCAGGAAGGGAACCACATTTTGATGCCCCTTAGAGCGCAAATAATGGAATTTGATGAAAGTGTGAAAGAGAATAATGAGGCTGGCTTTACTTTTTTCCAGGTCCTATATTTAATGCGTCTGTGCATTCGGACACACCATCAGTCATCCGGGGAGATCTGATCAAATTGTTCTGTATCATTACTGTCGAGGGAGCAGCACTGGATCCAGGTACCTCACTCCATCCTTTCCCCTTCACCATACTGCTTTCTGTAGACGCTTCTCATATCGTCTGCACTGTGTTACACAGATGTGGGTTAGGGACAGGATCATCTATTTGTCCCCTAACTGCCTGGCTCAGTACTTTGTACTCATTAAGTGTTTAATAAATACTTGTTGAGTGGATGCATCTATCCGCTAGATGATTTGGAAATGCATCCACACATTTGAGTCTGAGCTGTCAAGATGGTTAGTGGGTCACTTCCAGAATCGTTTCAGGCTGATCTGAAACCCAGGGCCAGAGTCTCACTCCTTCTCTTGTGTCTTTCATTCATTTATTCATTCAGATATTTGTTGAGTTCCTTTGGTATACAAGTGCTGCTCTAGGTGCTAGGAATAGAGGAGTGAACAAAATGCCCAAAGCCTGTCCTCATGGAGCTTGCAACCTGATGAGGACAGACGCAAGAAATAAAGTGCTCTGTAATATCACAGCAGTTGATGCTGTGAAGACATACAGAGCAGGGGAGTAGCCAGTGACCAGAGGGTGCTGTTGTAGTTAAAATTCTTAGGAAATCATTATAAATACTTTCTTTGCAGCAAATATCAGCATTGCCAACAGGATGCCTAAGAGTTGTGGGACCCATCAGTCTTTCTCCTTCTCTGCTTCTGCCATTCAGTGACCAGTTGATGTCCCTCTCTCACTCTTTGACTGTTAAGGCTTGAAAGAACATTAAATACACTCAGGGGGTCTCTGTTACCAAGCAGGACTGTACCCACCTCTGCCTTTTCCTAGAGGACTCGTGAAGAACCTAATTCCTTATGGGCGTCCCTTTCCTCCTGCATGCCTTGACCCTCAGCAGCCTTCGCACTGCGCTGTCCCATCACAAGCAGAGCCGTGGCTGCTGGCAGAAATCTTGAAAAGGCCAAATTGTAGAGGGGTCACAAGTTTCTCTGTGGAGACTTCTGGAGGTGTGGCCCTGGGCAAGAAACTAAAAGCAATTTTCCATTCTGTATGAACGGGCAAGCTCCAAACAAGGGCAGTGGCCTGCAGTGAATCCAGGGAGCCCCTGAGCGGGGGACTGGGTAACATTAGCGTCTGAAGCAGAGGCCTGGATACCGCACCATCCAGGTGGACATCTGGCTCCTGCGGGACTTCCTGTGGAATGTTCAGGTCAGCAAATACTTTCTGTAAAGGACCTGGGTAGGAAACATTTTGGCTCTGTGGGCCAGATAGCCTCTGTGGCCACTATTCAACACTGCCATTGTAGTGTGAAAGAAGCCGTAGATAAGAACGTAAGCAAATGGGCATAGCTGGGTTTAGTGAAGCTTTGTAAAAATAGGTAGTGGGGTCACCTTGGCCCGCAGGCTGTAGTTTAGTTGATTAATACCAAAATTGGCTCCAGTAGGGTAGCTGAACATGGTTGACCTTTAGAGGTTGGAAACAGGAGGAGAATTTGTGGGAGATGTTAGAAAAGGAAAAGAAAGAATCCCAACTACATCCGTGGAGTTGGTTAGCTCCATTCACAGGGAAGAGGAATGAGAAGCCATTCCTCTACCTGAGATGGGGAAGACTGGGACACAGAGTAAGATTCAGAAGAGAAAAGCAACGTAAAAGTGGAAGAGACTACCAGGGAAAGGGGAGGAAAATCCCTTTCGAAAGTTGGAAAAATGTAATCCCATGTTTGCCGTTAA
Organism: Cebus imitator; assembly: GCF_001604975.1. NCBI lineage: Eukaryota > Metazoa > Chordata > Mammalia > Primates > Cebidae > Cebus > Cebus imitator. The sequence goes on along the minus strand of NW_016107347.1, from coordinate 2,791,762 downwards.
AGTTCACTTATGGATCGTTGCGCAGTAGTGCTAGCGGCTTCGTGTTTTGGTACTCGGACCCGGCAGCCGCTTTTGGTGCTAAGCTGCTAGGAAGCCCCTCTCGGCGAGCTCGTTGGAGCTTGAACCCATTGTCACCCCTTGGACTTATCGACAAAACAAACCAAAAAAATGGTTGAAGCAGATCACCCAGGAAAGCTCTTCATTGGTGGGCTTAATACGGAAACAAATGAGAAAGCTCTGGAAGCAGTATTTGGCAAATATGGACGAATAGTGGAAGTACTCTTGATGAAAGACTGTGAAACCAACAAATCAAGAGGATTTGCTTTCGTCACCTTTGAAAACCCAGCAGACGCTAAGGATGCAGCCAGAGACATGAATGAAAAGTCATTAGATGGAAAAGCCATCAAAGTGGAACAAGCCACTAAACCATCATTTGAAAGTGGTCGACATGGGCCACCTCCACCTCCAAGAAGTAGAGGCCCTCCAAGAGGTCTTAGAGGTGGAAGAGGAGGAAGAGGAGGAACCAGGGGACCTCCCTCATGGGGAGGACACATGGATGACGGTGGATATTCCATGAATTTTAACACGAGTTCTTCCAGGGGACCACTCCCAGTAAAAAGAGGACCACCACCAAGAAGTGGGGGTCCTCCTCCTAAGAGATCTGCACCTTCAGGACCAGTTCGCAGCAGCAGTGGAATGGGAGGAAGAGCTCTGGTATCACGTGGAAGAGATAGTTACGGAGGTCCCCCTCGAAGAGAACTGCTGCCTTCTCGTAGAGATGTTTATTTGTCCCCAAGAGATGATGGGTTTTCTCGTAAAGACAGCTATTGCAGCAGAGATTACCCAAGTTCTCGTGATCCAAGAGATTATGCACCACCACCACGAGATTATACTTCCCGTGACTATGGTCATTCCAGTTCACATGATGACTATCCACCAAGAGGCTATAGCGATAGAGTTGGATATGGTCGTGATCATGACTATTCAGATCATCCAGGTGGAGGTTCCTACAGAGACTCATGTGAGAGTTATGGTAACTCACGTAGTGCTCCACCTACACGAGGGCCCCCGCCATCTTATGGTGGAAGCAGTCGCTATGATGATGACAGCAGCTCACGTGACGGATATGGTGGAAGTCGAGCAGTTACTCAAGCAGCCGAAGTGATCTCTACTCAAGTGGTCGTGATCGGGTTGGCAGACAAGAAAGAGGGCTTCCCCCTTCTATGGAAAGGGGGTACCCTCCTCCACGTGATTCCTACAGCAGTTCAAGCCGTGGAGCACCAAGAAGTGGTGGCCGTGGAGGAAGCCGATCTGATAGAGGGGGAGGCAGAAGCAGATACTAGAAACAAACAAAACTTTGGACCAAAATCCCAGTCCAAAGAAATAAACAAAAAGTGGAAACTATTCTGTCATAACTACCCAAGGACTACTAAAAAGAAAAATTGTGTTACCTTTTTTTTTTTTTTTAAACGGAGTTTCACTCTTGTTACCCAGGCTGGAGTGCAGTGGCGAGATCTCGGCTCACCGCAACCTCCGCCTCCTGGGTTCAGGCAATTCTCCTGCCTCAGCCTCCTGAGTAGCTGGGATTACAGGCACACGCCACCATGCCCAGCTAATTTTTGTATTTTTAGTAGAGACAGGGTTTCACCATGTTGACCAGGATGATCTCGATCTCTTGACCTTGTGATCCACCCTCCTCGGCCTCCCAAAGTGCTGAGATTACAGGCTTGAGCCACCGTGCCCGGCCTGTGTTACCTTTTTTTAAATTCCCTGTTAAGTTCCCCTCCATAATTTTTATGTTCTTGTGAGGAAAAAAGTAAAACATGTTTAATATTATTTGACTTCATGACATTGCTTTTCAACAAGCAAATGTTAAATGTGTTAAGACTTGTACTAGTGTTGTAACTTTCCAAGTTAAAGTGTCCCTAAAGGCCACTTCCTATATGATTTTTCCCAGTAAGTGAGGCAAGCAATTCTAAGATCTTCCACAAAACATCTAGCCATCTAAAATGGAGAGATGAATCATTCTGCCTATACAAACAAACTAGCTGTTAGAGGGTGGTTGGGGTATGCTACTCATAAGATTTCAGGGTGTCTTCCAGCTAAAACCTCCATGATCTCAGTATGAAAAACCTGAAATCAGATGCCTATTTAAGGAAATAATCGCTCAGTAAACCCAAAAATGCAAATGGATAATGCTGGCCATTTTGCCTTTCTGACATTTCCTTGGGAATCTGCAAGAACCTCCCCTTTCCCCTCCCCCAATAAGACCATTTAAGTGTGTGTTAAACAACTACAGAATACTAAATAAAAAGTTTGGCCAAAACCAAAAAAAAAAAAAAAAGCTCACTTATGATGCATACAAAAATAAATCCTTTAAATGCTCTTTCTCAGTAAATTAATAGGTCACCAGTTGTGCCCTTAATAGAAAAGTCTTTTCGTCCAGTGTAATTAATTGCAAAAGCTGTAGGTAGCTGTTATCTTTCAGATCACAATTTTCAGTACTTTGCACTCTTGGACTGTGTGGGTGGAAGATTCTGAATTATTAAACACAAGTTGTAATTTAGTTTTTCCTCACACATGCTGTGGGCTCTGAGGGAATGCTCTTTTGTGAAGGACACATTGTGTAAATGATTTGTGGGCCAAGGTGCTCTGTGCGGAGCAGGGGTGGGGACAGCAGACTGTGGCCCTTCTGAGGCAGTATCTTAGGTCAGGTTCTCCCCAAGCAAAGACAGACAAGCGTGCGAGTGATGGATTGAGGGAGGGCTCTCAGGAGAACACCGAGGGAGGGAGGGACTCGAGATGGAGCTGGAGAAGAAGGCAGGTGGAGGCGTTAATTCAGAGCAAGTTCACCTCCCCACGGGGAGCTCTGGAGCGCGAGTGGTCCGCAGACAAGGGGGCTGGGCTTCTCTGCCCCTTCACTAGTCAGTCATTGTCCACAGGCTGAGTGGCCAAGGAATGAGAGTGTTTCATAACCCCCAGGGGGTGGCTACAGGTGTGTGAGTTTTAACAGCCAGCACCTGCAGCCCAGAGGCTCAGGCTGCCAGCTGGTGTGGACCAGCCACCAATGGTATTCGCTGCAGGTGGTGATGCCCTTCCCATTAGTGTAGGAGCATGTGTGTTGAGCTGTGGAGATAATGGTGTTCATGGTGACCAACTTTTATTGAGCACATACTGTGTTCCAGGTGCTGTTTTAAGCATTTTAATACATGTAGTTAATTTAACCCTGGGTGCTGTCATTTTCATTTTGCAGATGAGGAAACGATGTCTCAGTGAACTTGGGAAACTCGCCCAGGTCACATGGCTCATTAGTGCTGGTGCTGGGATTCTAGCCCAGGCAGCCTGGCCCTGGAGTCTGGCCCCCACACCCTGAGGTGCAGTGGTGATCAGGGCTTAGAGTCCAGGAACCTGGTTTGGCTTTTTGCCCTCAGCAACCACGCAGCACCTGCAGGTGACAGCAGCACTGAGTTCAGAGTTTTCACGAAGACATGAGAGTGATGCAGGTGTCCACTCTGCCCTTGGCCCTGCGAGAGCATGAGGCTGCTTACGGCACTTCCTCTGCCCCCAGGGAGCTGGTTTCTTTGGAGAGACACTGGGAACAACAACAAAAAATTGTACTCAAGTCCCACAGCGGGTCAATGGGAGAAAAATAAGATATTCCATCTTTAGAGTGAGCTGAGAAGGAATTATCATTTGGATAATTTCTTAGAAATTCTTGCTTATAGTTTTGCTTACTTTTTTAATATGTAAGCATCTGAAAATAATTTATTTGCCTTATAATGTGTTTTTTTGAGGTTATTAGTGTATTTTTACTAAATGACCAAATGTTATCTCTTGTTCAGCAAAAATTGCCTTATTTGACTTTATATAAAATGCTTTCTCAAGTGGATTTAAGACAAAACAGTCTTGTGGCTGTTGTCCTTTGTTGCTGGTTGAATCTCATAGCCGACATGACTGATAGTGGTTGGTACCAGTCAAGGGAAGAGGTCAAGGGCCCATGATGTGTGGTCTGTTTTCCCATTCCATGAGAATTACCACTTGTGCCAAAGTCTTCTTTCTCTTATGCCCATATTAATTTATTTGAGGCTGTTAGAACCTTAGTTTTGCAGAGTACTTTACGATTCCGTATTACTCTCTGGGACTGTTAAACTGTGTTCCATTTTCTCAGCTTGACATTTTTTTTCCCTCTTGTTTTGAACTTGAGCACTTCTGCAAGGAAAGAAAAACCACAGTGCACAATAAAAGCTAAACTATTTACAACTCTGTATTCGGTACAGTTCATTTTATGTACATTTTGTTCCATACGACTTTAGTGTCCTTCCAGTCTTGGGTTCTTCTGCCTGAAATGTCAAAGGAGCTGCTTTCTTTGGGAGCAAAGCCTGCAGTATCCCCTTCTACCAGCTTTCTGACCTGTGTTCTCTGTGGGAGACAGTTTTTGGCCCTGACTCTTCTTCCTATGGCCCTTAGTCTGGGTGGCAGCAGTGCAATGGTTAAGAGGCTGGGCTCCAGAGCTGTACTCCCTGGGTTCAGCTGCACTTCTGCTACCTGCTGGCCACATGACCTTGAGCAGGTATATAGTCTGGTAATGATGGCAGAATAAAAGTATGATAGTGCCTCCTCATAGGGCTTTTATGAGGATTCAGTGAGACCTAAGGCACGTAATGCTGTGCTTGCCATACGTAGTAAGGGCTACATACATGGATGGCAGCCATACATATGACTTCTGCCTGTTGCACTGACCCGGGGTTTTGGCTTGGTAATCCATAGATGACATGGCCTTTGATGTGTCCTGGTTTGCGGTGCACTCCTTTGGTCTGGACAAGGATCCTGTGCTCCTGTCTTCCCTGGATCGGAAGGGCATTGTGACCACCTCCCGGAGGGAGTGGAAGAGCGACCTCAGCCTGGAGCGTGTGAGTGTGCTGGAATTCTTGCTGCAAGTTCATGGCTCCGAGGACCAGGACTTTGGTAACTACTACTGTTCCGTGACTCCATGGGTGAAGTCACCAACAGGTTCCTGGCAGAAGGAGGCCGAGATCCACTCCAAGCCCGTTTTTATAACTGTGAAGATGGATGGTAAGCATGTCACCCACATTTCTCAGTGTTCGGGAATGTCTTCTCTCTGTGCCAGGCTGTAGCTGACAGAACCCAAGTGGCCACAGTTTGAGGAGTGTGCCACAGCACGTCCCGGTTTCTCTGTAGACCTGGCCTGGGCCTGCACCCAAAAAGAGCAGCCCTTGCTGTTATGCAAGCTTCGCTATTATGTGCTGGTGCCACCATTGAGAAATGGTTTTCCAGACTTACTAGAAAAATTTCCAAGGCTTTGCCTCTTCCATAAATTCATAGAAACCCACTTACTGTGTCCGAGGGTTGGCGTGGATTCTGCCAGGCACAGGCAGAGAGCAGCCTTGAGAGAGAGGGTTCAGGTCGATAGGGGAGGCTACAGCTTAGGGACCTACTACTGTCACTACTACTGGTTTCACTTCTTAGAGAAAAGAGACTCCTCTTGAAGTCACTGTACAGAGTGGGTACTTCACAGAGCCCCAGGATGGGAGGGTGAGCTCCCAGCCCCACTGACCCACGGTGAACACCAGGGTCGGCCTAACTAGACAGGCAGAGCTTTGTTGGCTGAGCATCCCAGAGTGGGGACAGTTATTCCTTGGTTTACAAGAAATGTGTCTCCTTTATGGAAAACTTCAGAAAGTACATGTTCGCTAAAATCACTCCATGGAGAGAATTAAAGTCCCGGGGCCTCTGAGGCTGAGGAGAAAGCTTTTGAGTGTTTCCCTAGTGATTGATCAGGTGGAAATCGGAACCCGAGGTCTTCCACAGACTACTTAGCTTTTCTGATCCATTTTCTCTCATAAAATGGAATACTAGTCTTCCATCGGGCTGATTTGAAAATAAACCTTAGCAAATGTAAGGCACCTAACCCAGTGGCAGCATCCACCCAAGGCGCATGGGCACCTATGGGGAAGGGCAGGTGGATTTCAAGGGTGGAGTCTAGATGGTGTGTGTGCATTTCTGACACTTCAGTCATCTGTACCATATTTTGCATCTTAGGAATTCCTTGCTTGAGGTAACTCCATATGAAAACCCAGATTTAACAAACAAGGGAGTGATTATTCACTTTGCTAGATAATTTACTATAGTGTTACTTAAAATAGCTTCCTTAGTACACTTCAGTTACTTGATGCATAGGATTGATTTATGCACAGTTTTTTAAGGATGCATCTGCTGCTGAATGCGCAGTGCCCTTATACTGACTTTTAAAAATCAATCTTCTGCCAAAACCCTAAAAAGCAAGTTGACATTCAAAGGCATCAAGTGAAATCTTCTTTATGGTTTTTATTCTCCCCGCAGAGCTGGGTAGGAAGAAAGACATTTGCTCATTTTTGTGACAGAGAAGCCTGAGCTTCTCCTGTCTCCAGTGCTGTGCTGGGTGCTGGGTGCTGGATGCAGGAGGAATGAGATCTTATCTGTCGGGGAGGTCCTGCTCCAGTGGGGGAAGGGAGGCAAGGGCACCCCCAAGGCGGCCTTCTTGGAGCACTGACTGGCTTCCCCTTTGATCTCTCCCTCCCAGTGCTGAACGCCTTCAAGTATCCCTTGCTGATCGGCGTCGGTCTGTCCACTGTCATCGGGCTCCTGTCCTGTCTCATCGGGTACTGCAGCTCCCACTGGTGTTGTAAGAAGGAGGTTCAGGAGACCAGGCGCGAGCGCCGCAGGCTCATGTCCATGGAGATGGACTAGTCTGGCCCGGGAGGGGAGTGACGGAGGGACGTTCTAGGAGCGATTGGGGCAAGAAGAGGACAGCGATATTTTAAAACAAAGTGTGTTACACTAAAAACCAGTCCTCTCTAATCTCAGGTGGGACTTGGCGCTCTCTCTTTTCTGCATGTCAAGTTGTGAGCGCAGACATGTTTACCAGCACACGGCTCTTCTTCCCATGGCACTTTCTGATGTAACAATCGAGTGTGTTTTTTCCCAACTGCAGCTTTTCAATGGTTAACCTTCATCTAATTTTTTTTCCTCCCACTGGTTTATAGATCCTCTGACTTGTGTGTGTTTATAGCTTTTGTTTCGCGGGGTTGTGGTGAGGAAGGGGTGATGGCATGTGGAGTTCTTCATCTTCAGCGAGAGTGTGCCTGCCCGCCTGAGAGCCAGCTTCCGCGCTGGAGGCATGGGTTCAGAGAGCTGCCGAGCCCACCCTCCACCCGGCTGACCTGAGCGACAACACAGACCTGTGCCGACGGCTGATTTGTGGCTTTTACGACCCTACCCCAACCCCTATTTTCAGGGGTTTAGACGACATTTGAAATCTAAACTTGGAATATATAACTTCTTATTGAGCCCGAATGTTTTTTTCTTTTCTTTTTCTTTCTCTCTCTCTTTCTTTTTTTTTTTTTTTTTTTTTTTTTTTTTTTTTTTTTTTTTTTTTTTTTTTTTTTCTGTAAGAGCGCTGAGATGGCGGCCCTGGAATCTAGAATTTGGCTCTCCACTGAGCACCTTATCTTGCCACCTTAGCCTTAAGAATGAGTATGAAGAAAAATACACAGCCACCTCTGTCCAGGGCAGTGAGAAGGGCTGCAAGGAATGGGAGGTTGGGGACAAGGAAAGGAACAGACACCTGCTCCAGAAGTTGTGAGGCCACTGTGCCTCAGGGGACCCCAGGGAGAGCAGAATAGGGATCCCAGGAAGTTATTTTTACGCAGCTGGAGCTGGGACGGTCAGTGGTACCAGGTACAAATTAGTCTGAAGAAGCCACCTCCATTCCTCTCTCTTGCCCATTGTGAGAGGCAAAGGCACTGGTCACCAAGACACTTGCAGGGGGACCCACAGATATGCCACCCCCTTCACACGCTGCTTGGGCTCTTTAACGTGAAGACAAATTGCTGCTTGCAAGACGGACTGACTTCAAGGAATTAGAAATTACCTAGAAGCACCATGTATTTTCTGTGACCTTTTCAGTCCTTCGAGTCTTTTTCAGATCTGCTGCAGGGGGTTAGTAAGAAAGGGTAGACTTTGTGGTATGTTTGCTTTCCTAATAGGGACATGAAGGAAACCCAGCAATATACTGTCATGTGAACGGCCTGTAGACGGAGTCAGGAGCGGTCTGCTTTGCCTGACTGCGCGCATCAGGAATAGGGGAGTAGACAGAGATCTTCCACGCCCCGGGCTTCTGCTGCTGCTTTAAAAGCTCTCCCTTCGGAGCCTCCCGCTCCCTGAAGCGTCTCGCCCCCTGCACAGCACTAGCCTTTCGGAAGCATCCCAGTGGGGTTTTCTGAGGCTCACTGGTGACTCATGCCCTAATTGCAATCCTCTGCTTTTATCCTGGCTCTGAAGGATCTAACACTGCTCTGTCTTCCAAAGCGGAAAAAAAAGGATTCATTTGTTTTGAGCAATAAAATAATACAAAATGATGGCCATTCATGTGCAGCTGTTTGTCAACATGGGCCAGACGAGTTGTGCTCGTCCTGGCTCACCATTTCCCCTGCTCCCCCACGGCTCGTTCTGCACTTATCACAGAGTCACCCCTGGAGGCAGATTCCCATTGAGTTTTCCCCGCCAAGGGGACCATCCACGTGATAGAAACATTACATTCTGCATTGACAGTAGCCTTTCCTTGGCCCGGGCCTGTGGTAGGAAGATGGCCAACAGGTATGCCCCACCAGGGCCTGAGTGACTGGAGGAAGAGGACGAGGCCTTGTTGGCACTAGATTTGGTATTTTCTGCATGTCATATCCTGACTGCTATTTCAGAAGAGGTAGCTTGGAGGTGATTGTACAAGTGAGAATTAAAGAGAGAACAAATATATAAACAGGTGCTGTATTAGTGACAGCCAGTGTCCTTTGAGTCCTTGCATCCATTAAAAGGAGATTCAGGATTTTATTGGCACAGGCCCTTCTTAGTAGGAAGAAAGGGAGCTTAGCTTTGGACGTGACTAGGTAGCCCAGGGTGTGTGTAAAACCGTGGACTGGGTCGCAGCAGACACTCGATGGTGATAAATGTGACGGGTGCTTACACGCTGTACCTTTTCCTTTCATACTGATGCTGCAGTTCAGGCCTGGAGTTGCTAAGGCATTGACCTCCACCCACCTGCCCCTCATGCATTGGGCTGCCCAAGCTGCATGTCACCCGGGTGCTGCGACGAAGGGGCGAGAAATCCCAGGGCATTGTACCAAGGACCTAGTTCCTTCTAGCGATATAAATTTGCCAGGAATGTGTATTTTTAACATGGTGAGATGCACTCTTTCGTCGTACCAAATAGGGCTCCCTTCCCCTCCCTTGCAATAAGTGCTCTTCTAGAAGAGGTTCCTACCAGTAGCACCGGTGAGAATGAAAGAGGGACCCGTCCGCGTCTCACTCAACAAAAAGGAACTTTATACAAGTTTGGGTCTTTTTTCCTAATCATAAAAATAGCCCCAGAAAGAGCCTGAGCTATGTTCAGATAGAAGCCTCGAAATTCCTGTAAATTGTTTACTTTATGATGTTTACATACACGTTTCACTTTAAAAAAAGAAGAAAAATGCAAATCAACTTTTTAACAGCTTTTCAGAGTTTTCATGGGACAGTGGAACTCTGACTCACCAACTGGGCTGAATTTTAATTTAAAAATTTATTTATTTGAGTGTCTTTCCTCCCCTCACCCCCACCACATCTGAGGGGCTCCCTGAGATCTTGGTAAAGGAGGCCCCTCCTGCCCAGACCTTGGTCTGTTTCCCCGGTGGCCCTTGCTTCTTGCTTTGCAGACTGCCTGCAGCCATGATTTTGTCACTGACATCTGTGAGCCAAAGACTGAGCCTTTTTGGCAGGAATAATAAGCAATACTACACAACTTGCTACTTTCAGAAAACTTTTTTTTAGCTTCACCGATGACAACAGAGGAAGAAGGGAACTGGGATTTGGGTAAGTTCTCCTCCACTGTTTGACCAAATTCTCAGTGATAAATATGTGTGCAGATGCCTAGAAGAAAAAAAGGTGACTTTCTTTTTAAGTGTGGCACATGAGGATCTGCAGAATTTTCCGTAGACAAAGAAAGGATCTTGTGTATTTTTGTCCATATCCAATGTTATATGAACTAATTGTATTGTTTTATACTGTGACCACAAATATTATGCAATGCACCATTTGTTTTTTATTTCATTAAAGGAAGTTTAATTTAAACTGAAGTTGTGTGAGGAACTTGATATCGGTCTCTGTTACCCTTTCCTATCTTCAGCATTAGGGATTGTGACTGGATTCCAGCAGCAACATTAAAAAAGCACCTACAACACTGATCCTATCAAATCCATTTCTCCTTTTATCATTAGTGAACATCTACGGTAAAAGCACCATAGATGTTCACTAATGATAAAAGGAGAAATGGATTTGATAGGATCAGTGTTGAAGTTCCACCAGGTGGAAAGGTGAGGACTAGGGTCCTATTGTTTACGGAAGACCTCCTGATCTTACAGGGAATTCACATGACCCTACAGGACTCCTCTCAGGAAAGAGAGAAGTTAGATATTGTTCCTCTTTGCAGTTGAGGAAACACCAAAGTTCTGTGGCCATATCGTGCCTGGAACAGAATGGTTTTTCTGACTCATGATGCAGTCTGGGGCCAAATCAGTCCAGAAGGTAGCGGCCCCTGTAATATAAAAACAATCCTCTTCGCTAAGCAGCTGGTGTCAGCAGGCCTGGGCACCAATGAATACTGAGAACCCAACTCCCTACGGGCCCCTGGAACAGCTGCATGCCCTTGGCTGGCCTCTGCCGTTGACTCTCCTGCTGGCCTCATTTGTGTTCTTTTGTGTCCTGTCCAGGGACCACTTCATGCTGTGGAGTTATTCAAGGGCTGCTTCTGTGTCCCAGTCACTAATGTTACCCAGTGACTGGCACTATACCAGGCATGTAGAAGGCACTTGCACTTTGTAAATGCACAGTTAATGCCCTGCTCTAGGAAATGACCCATCATTGCATGCTTCTCAGTGAATCAGGACGGTTCCACTCATGTCACAATGCTGATACAGTCAGAGCTGGTCGCTAGCAATCCTCCACCTATTTGTGAACCCATTCCTGCCTAAAATTTAATTTAAATTTAAAATTAATAACGTTAAATTAAAAACAAAACAAAAACTTACTTGTATATTTTTTGTGTGCCCAGGCATTGTGCTAAGCACAGCTGCTGCTGACTTGTCTGCAGGCCTTGGCACATAATGTCTGCTTGCCTAGAAACTTCTTTCTATCCAGCCTTGTTTCTTCCTAACTTGTACTTCTCTTTCAGGACCCAAGGGTCATCTTCTGCCTCTCTAGGTAAAATGAAGATCCCTTGACAGATGGTCTGATAGTCTGAAAATGATAGGAGGATAGGAACCGTCACTGCTGTGGCTTCAGTATCAAATTGTGACAATTGGATTCTTACAATGTGCCATGCGCGAAGACATGTACCTCGCAGATGTGATTGCAATCTTAAGTGACCAAAAGGGGTTTACAGCAGAAGCACTCTTGCCTGTTCTTCACAAAACTGGATCATTCAAATACTACCACTCATTTCCTCTAACCCACGCACCAGTGTGCATGACAGACTTTTAAAAGTTTTAATACTATTTAGGTATGGCAGGGCCAGCAGATCAGGAGACAATTGGCATTGAAAGATAGTTTTTTATATTCATAGAGCCCAAGAGGAAGGGGCATACCACACTATGGGAGGCCGTACAGGGAAGCACCAGGGTGAGGGCACAGGGGAAACAGGCATGGGGCTTTATTGTGGTTTTGCAGGAAGGAATGGGTGAGGCAGAGTGGACAGGCTTAGGGGTGGCTAGGTTGAATAATTTCAGCAAGCTCTAGGGCATAGGGGTTGTCCCTAGTTGTCTGGTACCTAATCCTGGGGTGATTAGGGAAAGGGGGTAGTGGTCCTCAGTGCAAGAACTCAGTGGAGGAGGTTGTGGAGTGTAGGCTGTGCATTGGCTGGTATGCATATGAAAGGCTTTTCTCAAGAGAGTCCTTAACTAGCTCTAGGAATTGGCTAGCCCTTGTAGGGCAGTCTCTCCAGGATTAGGAAGAGCCCAGATGTTAAGGCATCAATAAACAGAAAATAAAAATAGGTGATTATTGCATACACTCTGCTCAGGGCTTGGAGACTGCTGAGGCTTATAGACACCTGGGTGGCTCAGCTCCACCAAGAGACGTGATGATGGTCACTTCAGTCTGTCCTGTTCTGTGCATTCTCCAACCTACCTGTGCCAACAGTTCTGGTTACTGTGATTATATGCATTTGTTAAATAGTATGTAAACCAGTGAAATATGAATGCCAAAGGGGTGTTCAAAAGTGCCGTTGGTAAAATTGCATGTCCACATACAGAAGAATGAAGCCAGACTCTTACCTTACACCATCCACAGAAATTAAAATGAATTAAAGACCTAAACATAAGACTTAAACCTATAAACTCCTAGAAGAAAACATAGGAGGAAAGCTTTAATACTTTGGATTTGGAAATAATGTCTTGGGTATGACACCAAAAGCTCAAGTAAAAAAATGAAAAAAAAAAAAAAAAATAGACAAATGAGACTACACAAATTTAGCTTCTGCATACATGTCAAAGGAAAAGACCAACAAAGTAAAAAGACAACCTACAAAAGGGAAGAAAATATTTAAAAATCGTATATCGGCCGGGTACGGTGGCTCATGCTTGTAATCCCAGCACTTTGAGAGGCCAAGGCGGGTGGATCACGAGGTCAGGAGACTGAGACCATCCTGGCTAACATGGTGAAACCCCATCTCTACTAAAAATATATACAAAAAAAAATTAGCTGGGCATGGTGGCAGGCACCTGTAGTCCCAGCTACTTGGAGGGCTGAGGCAGGAGAATTGCTTGAACCTGGGAGGAGGAGGTGACAGTGAGCTGAGATTGCACCACTGCACTCCAGCCTGGGCGACGGAGTGAGACTCTGTCTCAAAAAAAACTTAGGTATCTGATAAGGAGCTAATATCCAGAATATATATGTGACTTTGTTGTATAATAAAAAGTAACCTGATGTTAAAATGGGCAAAGCATTAAAAGGAGTGAAATAAGGGCATTTGCAGCAACCTGGATGGAGTTGGAGACTCTGAGTGAAGTGCCTCCGGAATGGAAAACCAAACATGGTACGTTCTCCCTTATAAGTGGGAGCTAAGCTGTGAGGACACAAAGGCATAAGAATGATACAGGAGTGCTGGAGCAGCTGCCGCCGAGTCCGGATCCCACTGCTGTGCGCCCCCGACGCCCGTCTGACGTGCATTCCTGGTTCCTTTTGGCTCCAAGTCCAAAATGGCAACTCTCAAGGATAGGCTGATTCACAATCTTCTAAAGGAAGAACAGACTTCCCAGAATAAGATTACAGTTGTTGGGGTTGGTGCTGTTTGGCATGGCCTGTGCCATCGGTATCTTAATGAAGGACTTGGCAGATGAGCTTGCTTTCGTTGATGTCATTGAAGACAAATTGAAGGGAGAGATGATGGATCTCCAACATGGCAGCCTTTTCCTTAGAACACCAAGATTGTCTCTGGCAAAGACTATAATGTAACTGCAAACTCCAAGCTGGTCATATTATGGCTGGGGCACGTCAGCAAGAGGGAGAAAGCCGTCTTAATTTGGTCCAGCGTAACGTGAACATCTTTAAATTCATCATTCCTAATGTTGTAAAATACAGCCCGAACTGCAAGTTGCCTATTGTTTCAAATCCAGTGGATAGCTTGACCTATGTGGCTTGGAAGATAAGTGGCTTTCCCAAAAACTGTGTTATTAGAAGGGGTTGCAATCTGGATTCAGCCCGATTCCGTTACCTGATGGGGGAAAGGCTGGGAGCTCACCCATTAAGCTGTCATGGGTGGGTCCTTGGGGAACATGGGGATTCCAGTGTGCCTGTATGGAGTGGAGTGAATGTTGCTGGTGTCTCCCTGAAGATTCTGCACCCAGATTTAGGAACTGATACAGATAAGGAACAGTGGAAAGAGGTTCACAAGCAGGTGGTTGAGAGTGCTTACGAGGTGATCAAACTCAAAGGCTACACATCCTGGGCCATTGGACTCTCTGTGGCAGATTTGGCAGAGACTATCATGAAGAATCTTAGGCAGGTGCATGCAATTTCCACCATGATTAAGGGTCTCTATGGAATAAAGGATGATGTCTTCCTTAGTGTTTTGGGACAAAATGGAATCTAGACATTGTGAAGGTGACTCTGACTCCTGAGGAAGAGGCCCATTTGAAGAAGCGTGTGGACACACTTTAAGGGATCCAAAAAGAGCTGCAGTTTTAAAGTCTTCTGATGTCATACCATTTTACTGTCTAGGCTACAACAGGATTTTAGCTGGAGGTTGTGCATGTTGTCCTTTTTATCTGATCTGTGATTAAAGCAGTCATATTTTAAGATGGACTGGGAAAAACATCAATTCCAGAAGTTAGAAATAGGAATGGTTTGTAAAGTCCTACAGCTATGTCCTGATGCTGGATGGTGGTAACCTTGTGTAGTCCTAAACTGGTTAGTGTGAAATAGTCCTGCCACCTCTGAGGCACCACTGCCAATGCTGCACATGCTGCAGTTGCCCCTTGAGCCAGAGAGATGTTCCTTTGTTATATAACTTCCTGGCTCCTTCACTGAACATGCCTAGTCCAACATTTTTTCCCAGTCAGTCACATCCTGGCATTCAGTGTATAGATCCGATATCACATGTCTTGTTCCAAAGGATCTTATTTTGTGAACTATATATATCAGTAGTGTACATTACCATACGATGTAAAAAGATCTACATATAAACAATGCAACCAACTATCCAAGTGTTACACCAACTAAAACCCCCAATAAACTTGAACAGTGAAAAAAAAAAAAGATTGATACAATGGATTTTGGGGTGGGAGGGGGGTGAGGGATAAAAGACTACACACTGGGTACAGTGTACACTGCTCAGGTGATGACTGGACCAAAATCTCAGAAATCACCACTAGAGAACTTATTCATGCAACCAAACACAGCCTGTTCCCCAAAAACCTGTAAAAATTTTTTTTAAAAAAATGGGCAAAGGACTTGAATAAACAACTCCCCAAAGAAGATACAGAAAGGGGAAGCAAACCTATGAAAGGGCGATCAGTATCACTCATCACAGGAGAAGTGCTAATCAAAACCGCAATGAGGCATCACTTGATGTGCCTTAGGGCGACCGCTATGGAAAGAACAGGAAATAGCAGGTGTTCATGAGAATGTGGAGGAATTAGAACTCTTGTGCTCTGTTGGTGGAGATATAAGATGGTGCAGCTGCGAAGGAAAACAGCGTGGAGTTTCCTCACACAATTAAATGGAATTACCAAATGATCCAGCCGTTGCACTTCTGGGTATATATCCAAAAGAATTTAAAGCAGTATCTCAAAGAGATAGCTGCATACCCATATTCATCACAACAGTATTCTCAGTATCAAGAGGTGAAGGTAACTGACCCCCTGCTGATGCAACAGATGAATAGATAAAGGAAATGTGACAATGGAATATCATGCAGCCTTTAACAAGGAAATCCTGTAATACATTACAACGTGGATGAACCTTGAGGACCTAAGTGAAATAAGCCAGTCACAAGGACAGATATGTATGATTCCAGTCATATATCACAGAAGAAGGAACGGTAAGGTTGAGAGCTTACCTTTTCACCTTACACTAATTTCCCCTCCCCCCAGCTCTTGTATCTTGTGAAGGGGGGAGGGGAAATTATAGTGGGTCTAGAGTTTCAGTGTGGCAAGGTGAAAAAGTTATGGAGATCTGTCGCACAACAAGGTAACTATACTTAACACGACTAAGTGGTACATTTATAATGGTTACGATAGTAAGTTCAATGTTATGCTTTTTACCACAATGTTTAAAAGTAAGAGGTGTCAATAAAAACATGAATTCTCTGAAAAAACTCAATAAAAGCAAATTGCTTTTTTTAAAAAAAATGCTATCCATTTAGGTGTGGGCAAAATAAGTGTAAAAGATGGAGTGGATGGGGGGATAGCAAAAACATTGAAGGGCTCTACATCCCACTGGCTCCACAAATGCTTACGTTCTTACCCCAGTTTAAAGAAGTCAAACCTGAAATTTGTAGAGAAGACATCATAGGTTTTGTTTATCCAAGAACGTGGCGAGAGACTCCAGGCAGCGACCCATGTTCAGCAGAAAGGCCTGGGCCTGCGTCAGGAGACTGAACAAAGGTGCGTGTATAGGTTGAGGTAGAAATAAAATGTCTAAGATCCATGGAAGTCTTTTTATATTCCCACATTTACCTGACATGTTCCCTTGATCAACTAACAGCCCGAATTGTGTCAGATAAGAAAGTTTCTACTGTTACTGTCCCCATTTTTATAAATGAGGACATGGAGACATAAAGAAGTCAAGTAATTTGCTCAATATTTGAATCCAAATCTTTCTGACTCCACAGTCTATGCATGTTCTAAATCATTACACCAGCCTCAGTGCCTGAATATGCCAGGCATTTGTTAAGTATTTGTTGCATAGATAGAAAAATGAGTAAGAACTAGCCCCCTGCCTTTATGAAATTCATAGTCTTACAAGATAGGGAGTTATATAAATAATTCATTTTATTACCATATAATAAGTAAACTTATTCACTGACATAGCACAAACCTTCCTTTAGATTTCTATCCAAAGTGTTAAGAAAGTTTTCACATAGGAGATGCAAACCCAGATTTTAAAAGTTTTAAATGAATAGGCATTTACCAGGCAGGGATGGAACAAGATTCCAAGCAAAGGCGGTAACATTTGCAAAGTGAGAGAAAGAAAAAATGGTAAGATGCATCGAGAGAAATATAAGTGATTCTGTACTTCTGAAGGTTGGAAGTTAAAGGATAGGGTGGTAAGAGCATTCCCCAGGGCCAGCTCACAGGGATCGTGTCAAAAAGTTTGGACCTGATCCTCTAGAAATGTTTTGGAGCTACCGAAAGAAAAATTTGTAAAGCTAATGGCTATGCTTGTATTTTAGATCAACTCTGTCAGCAGATAGCAGGGAGAGACAAAGCCGGAAGACCAAAGGGGCTACATTAATCCAGATGAAAACTCAAGATCCTCAACTGTGATGGCAACAGGCAGAATTAATTCATAAAAGATTTTAGGGAGAACTGATAGGATTTCATAACTGGATGTGAAGCATGGAGTCCAGCCATGGGTCTGCATTGACACTGGTACATTCGGCCATGATGGACAATACCTGTGAAAACAGAAAACAATGATTTCAGCTTTAGACTCAAGTTTGAGTTTCCTGAGGAACCTTCAAGTGGAGATATTCAACACCAGATAGATGGTCTAGAGATTAAGGGGGAAACTGAATGGGAGATCTATTTGAGATTGTCATTATAGGGATGGGGAATGAGACGCAGCAGTGTGGGGAAAGAAGGGTTAAAGACAGAACCTCGGAGAAAATTATAATGTCAAGTGGCCTGGAGAAGAGAAACCAGTGAGAAGCAGGCTGAGAAAGAACTTCCAGAGGGGTGAGTGAGACAGTGGTGTCAGAGGAGGAAGGAAAGAATTGCAAGCAAGTTTGTCAATGGCCAGCCACACCTGATGCCACAGAAAGACCAGGTCAGTGTTCACTGTTGTGACCCAGGGAGTCTGCGTGGATCCATGCCCAGATTTCAGTGGGCCCAAGTGGCAGTGAGAATTAGGAAATCACACAGAATGCAGAACACCAGGAAACGGTCAGAAGTTTGAAGACAGGAGGGGAAAGGAGGTGATTTGGAACTAGGGTAAAAATGTAGCTATTTAGTAGGATAGGAGACACTGGAGCTTGACGGGCTGAATAAGCAGTGGATGGATGTCTGGCCCCAAGGGGGTAGGAGAGCTCTAGGGTCTAGGTAAAGGGAGCTTCCTGTCCCCTCTCCTCCTTTCTGCCTTTTTTTTCCCCCACCAGTTGTTAAATGACCTTTATTGACATATTTTCCTTTGTGCTTCTTAACTAGCTGGGCATTCCACAGCACCACTGTTGATGTCATCTATGATGTTGTGAGGATGGCGGCCATCAACATTACAGCCCACAGACTGGGCAGTCCCCAGGATCTCTTTAATGGTTCCAGAGAGTTCTCTGGCTAAAGATTGGTGCCACATCTGTCGAGCAATGTTGACAATCTGATCGAAAGTGATATTCCCACTGTGTTTAATGTTTTTCTGTTTCTTTCTGTCTCTTGGCGGTTCCTTGAGGGCTTTGATGATCAGGGCAGAGGCAGAAGGCACCACCTCAATCTGGGCCTGTCTGTTCTGAACGGTCAGTTTCACTGTAATCCTCAGGCCCTTCCAGTCACCCGTTGCCTTGGCAATGTCATCACCAATCTTTTTTGGAGACAGACCCAGGGGGGCGATCTTGGGGGCAAGCACAGAAGTGGCACCGACTTCACCCCCAGTGCACCTCAGGTATATGACTTTGATCTCGTTGGGGTCGAACTTCGGCAGCATGGTGGAGGCGGCTGGTGTCGGATGAACCCGGATTGGGGACAACCGAAGAAAGTTGCACCTTGGCCTCCTCCGAGCCGAAAGCCGAAAGCCCTTTCTGCCTCTCTTTAAGACCTATTCTGATCCCCTCCCCCAATTTTTTTTTTTTAATCAGATCTTGTTGTCAATGGACCCTCCATAAGAAATTTAAAGAATAGCCCTTCCCAAGGAAGCGTTCACTTAGAAAACAGGAGACGGCCTGGGAATCCCATCTGTTTCTCTTTCTCCTCTTTGGCCAGGAAGCTAAATTCGCCCTAGTTTATACCCCATGCTTTTTGCCTCCTCCATAGAAAGCTAGGTCATGCCTTCCCCACAGATAGGAAGAGTTGTCACCCACCTTGAAAACCCCTTCAGCCTTGGTTAATTCATCAGCTCCTGGTGAAGCCAGGCCAGTGGGAAGGAAGAGCAAGAAGGCCGGGGAGTTGGGACCTGGACTTCATCCTCCATCACAGGTGCCAGGTCACAACTGGGCTATGCAAGTCCTCCGTTTCTTCCTTTGTTGTATGAGGAAGTTGACTGAGATCACCAAGGTCCCTTCTTGTAGTGTGACTGCTTGGTGTTATACACATGCAGAGGTGAGGCTCAACTGCACGGCCTCCCTTACATGGGCAGGTCCAGGCCCTGTGGAGCAGGAATCAATTTGACCTGAATTCAGAGAGCTCAAGTGGGGAAAATGATGAAATCATGATCAGCCTCCCGCTGACCCCTTAGGGTTTTTCCCCCTCCTCCAGCTCTTCACTGTCTTATACTCTACCTCCTGTAAATCATGAGCAGCTAGCTAGGTTTGTTAGAAAGAGCTATGAACCAAAAGTGAGAAGGCAGCCTTAGAATCCAGCCATTTTCCAGCCATATGATATTGATATACTCTGAGTCTGTTTTCTCATCTGTAAAATGGGATTAGTGATACCTACCACATAGTGACCTGAGTCATTCTATAAAACTGTATCTGTAAAGTGCCTTGCACAGAGCCTGATGTGTAAAAGGTCCCTGTTTACATATTTCTTGGGCCTGAGTGCTTATGCTCAGAGGCCATAACACCTGCAATGTCTATGGTTCTGTGGAACTGATATTGGAGCATATCAACCTGAGAAAAAGAACTCTTTATTAATCTTCCAGGAACTAGAACAGAATTTGTTTTTCCTTTAGTTCATTCCTGTTTCTTTGTCTGGTACTGTCTCTCTCTCCCTCCATCTGACTCAGGAATTACATTTTTACATTCCTTTCAAATGATACAATTGCAGTGCAACAGTTCCCAAGGTAATAGAATAACTGTCTCTCTTGCTGGCTCTATTTTTTCTTTTCTTTCTTTTTTTTTCTTGACAACAGAAAGCTGCTTTTTTCCCTCCAGAAAAGAAGCAGGAGCACCCTGTCAATGTTAAATTCTGGCAGAAATGAAGCCACTAAAATGGAAAGAGAAAAAATATTTTGGCAACAGCCAGGAATGAGAAATCGCATAGCATTTACTGGGTTATATATATTTTATGGATACAGGATATTCTCTATTATTGGCAATGATTGTCTCTGTGGTCAATGCTTATTTCTAAAATAATTCCCTTTTCAGTGCACATGGCAGATTGATTGCATTGATGACCTCGGTTTGTTTGTGTTAATCTCTCCCTTTGCTCTGTCACTTTTCAGTTCTCCTCCATAAAGGGGCAGAATATATCTTAACCCATCTCTTGGTTTTGGACTTGGCCGTGGCTTGCTTAGGCCCATGGTGGTCACGATGCAAGCAGAAGCTTTAAGAGATGCTGTTGTGGCCGGGCACGGTGGCTCACGCCTGTAATCCCAGCACTTTGGGAGGCCGAGGCGGGTGGATCACGAGGTCAAGAGATCGAGACCATCCTGGTCAACATGGTGAAACCCCGTCTCTACTAAAACTACAAAAAATTAGCTGGGCATGGTGGCGTGTGCCTGTAATCCCAGCTACTCAGGAGGCTGAGGCAGGAGAATTGCCTGAACCCAGGAGGCGGAGGTTGCGGTGAGCCGAGATCGCGCCATTGCACTCCAGCCTGGGTAACATGAGTGAAACTCTGTCTAAAAAAAAAAAAAAAAAAAAAAAAAAGAGATGCTGTTGTGTTTCCACTAGTTCTTTTGCACCCCTGACATTACCATGAAAATGTGCCAGTCCAGCCCGCCAGAGAGATGTGAGAGACAGGCGGAAGAGAACTGAGTTGTCCGATCCAAGGCCATCCTAGACCGTCCGGCTCCTGTCAGCAGAACACAGCCGCATGCACAGAGCCACCCTTGTCAACAGAAATAAATGTTTACTGTTGCAAGCCACCGAAGTTTTGTGATTGTTACACGGTAGTAACTAATCCATTCACCACATTTGCTTAAAGTGTTGGTGCCTGGGGGTGACCCCCAACTTCTCCAACTGAAATGGTGAATAAATTCCTGTAATTTGAGCCTCACTGATTTTACAGTTAGCAGCCTGGAGAGTTGGTTTGAAATCTCCATCCTAGTCAGACTGCCCTTCAGTTCTTCCCTAAATACAACCTGCTCGTCCCTGCCTCTGCCTCTGTACATTGTATTTATCCACACTGAAATGTCCTTCCTTCTCCTCCCTGCCTATTTGCATCATACCAGATGTCCAAGGACCGACTTTAAAACCAGCCTTTTCTGAATGACCTCCTGCCACTATTCCCTGCCTTTTCAGCCTATTAATTCAGTTTATTTCTTGCCTGAGCAATAAGTCAGATACCAGACCGATGTTTTCCATATATGGCTGCTGTTTTTTGTTTTTTGTTTTTTTTTTTTTAAATCTCAGTTGTTTATTAAAGTAGATCCCAAGTTCCTGGAGGTCAGGGCCCTCTTACACCTCTTTTGTCTCCCAAGCCTTGCATAGTACCTTGAAAAGGGAGGTACAGGGCCTTTCACTTAAGACTTTAATATTTGTAACTTGACCCTCACTGGGGGGCTAATTGTTAAGTATCATTGCTAATGAATAAAACCAGAAGAATGGATGAGTGAATGGAGGGATAGATGTATAGATACACAGACAGATACATAGGTAGATAAATCGATAGACAGATAGATAGATACATAGATACATAGATAGACAGATAAAGTTAGATGCTTCCAGACCTGAATTTGTAGAATGTTACCCCATTCTACTATAATTCTCATGAGGAAAACAAATTTTACTTAAAAATGCCACCTAGCTCCTAAAGATTTTACTGACCTCTCATTCATTCTCTCCAGATTAGACATGCCCTCTTCCTTCTCTGATATCTCTGATGTGACAGTCAAGTTCTTACCTGCTCACCTCCACCATGCCACATGGCACAAACAGCAGGTCCTTCAGGCTGTATCTTAATTATGTATGGAAATCCAGCACCTGGTACGGTGCTTACTGCACAGGGAGTACTCAATAACTATTTGATTATTTTGTCTATCCCACCTTTGTCTCTATTTTAAATGCCCTACTTCAGGCCCTTATGATTGCTCACAGAGACAACTGCAAAAATCTTGTAACTGGTCTTCTTGCTTCTAGCCTTGTCTCCCTGCTTTACCTTTCAACCTGTTAGCAATGCACACATAAGGAATTCAACTTAAAAGGAAAATCCAACCAGGCTGTACTCCTACTAAAAATCTTAGAAGGCCAGGTGCAATGGCTCACCCCTGTAATCCCAGCACTTTGGGAGGCTGAGGCAGGCTGATCACCTGAGGTTGGGAGTTTGAGACCAGCCTGACTAACATGGGGAAACCCCGTCTCTATTAAAAATACAAAATTACCCAGGCATGATAGCACATGCCTATAATCCCAGCTACTTGGGAGACTGAGGCAGGAGAATCTCTTGAACCCAGGAGGTGGAGGTTGCAGTAAGCAGAGATCGCTCCATTGCATTCCAGCCTGGGCAACAAGAGCGAAACTTGATCTCAAAAAAAAAAAAAGAAAAAAAATCTTAATAGCTCCCCTCTTCTTCAAGGTATTAATAAAAGCCAAGCTCTTAGGCTTTGCACACAAAGCCCACTAAGATCTGCCCGTCCTGCCTGTATAGATCCTTCTTTCAAACTTTATTCCAGAAGATAGTACATCCTGTGTGTTACAGGTTGTTTATGTATAGCCTGTGTGTTACATAACCGTTTATGCTAGACGGTTTCTCCCCAACTGTACCTTGGCTCCCTGCCTCTCTAGATGACTCATTGACTCACCTGGCCCAGCTCAATCCATCCTGACGTTCCCTCCTGCCTACAAATTTTCACCACCCCCATAGGTGCCCCACTGATTGTTGACACGTCGCCTTGTGATTATCTGATTTAAGTGGAAGCTTCCTGAGAAGTCTAACACTAGCGTAGTATTAAATTAGCCTATGTTCAGGGCCGACTGTTGCATTTAGGCATTCCTCTGCCACCCTTGGCATCTGGGTTCACATCGGTATAACTGCCCATTATTGCAACTGCCCGATGAGTTCTCCTTGCCTGCTGCCCTGATAGAACTGATTTATCAAGACAGGAGAATTGCAACAGAGAAAGAGCGTAATTCACACAGAACCAGCTAAGTGGGAAACCAGAGTTTTATTACTCAAATCAGTCTCCCTGAAAATTCAGTCTGGAGTTATTAAGGATAATATAGCAGGCCAGGGAGTGGGGAGTGCTGATTGACCATTTTGGAGATGACATCACAGGGGATGGAAGGGGGCTCTTCTTGCAGTCTTCTGTTCCTGGGTGGGATCAAAGAATTGGCTGAGCCAGATTATCAGCCTGGGTGGTGCCAGCTGGTGCATCAGAATGCAGGGTCTGAAAAATACCTTGAGCACCAACTTAGGTTTTACGGTAGTGACATCCCTAGGAACAACTGGGGAGGTTGGAATTGTGTGGCTTCTGGCTGCATGACTCCTAAACCATGATTTCCAATCTTGTGTCTAATTTGTTAGTCCTACTAAGGAAGTCTGCTCCCAGGCAAGAAGGGGATTTGTTTCCAGAAAGGGCAGTTATCCTCCTTGTTTCAAAATTAAACTGTAAGCTAAATTCCTCCCAAAGTTAGTTTGGCTTACATCCAGGAATGAACAAGGGCAGCTTGGAGGTTTGAAGCAAGATGGAGTTGGTTAGCTGAGATCCCTTTCACTGTCATAACTTTCTCACTGTTACAATTTTTGCAAAGGTAGCTTCATAGGGCAGATGAAGATTTACTTGAATGTCTCACGATGGTGATGATGGTAGCTAATATTCATTGAGCACTTACTATGTACCAGGTATTGTTTTAAGTGCTTTAAATAAATCAGCTCATTTGGCATTCACAGTAATCTAATCTTATGGGGCACATACTATTAGTATCCTCATTTTAGCAATGAGGGTTAGAAAGGTTAATTAAGTTTTCTAAGTTTACATAGCTACTAAAACTAGAAACTGCATGCAAACCCAAGCAACCTGACTCTAGAGCCTGTAACCTTCACCACCACCTCGTGTTGCCCCACGTTCATGTTTTCCAGGGGCCTTCTCCAATTTCTCACTCATTTCCTTTCCCAAGAACAGAGAAGTAGGGCCACAAAGAGAACATTTCTGATTGCTTTTTTATTCATTTAGTTTACTTAAATTCTCTCACCATTACCAAATGACACATACTGAGCCAGGTTGAGGCCCATCTTTTCTTAGTTTTATCTATATCTGTTGGCTTAACCATGAAGATAACTTTTGTACTCTCAAATTCGAGTGATTAGCAAAGAGCTACATAATGTAACCGGTTTTGCTTTTTGCAAACCATCTCTGCTTCTCAGCGGGCTGGAAACCACACTATTGCTTCCTCTTTACTTTGCAGTGAGAGCACAGCATTTGTCACTCAGCCTCTGAAGGTTAGTGACACTGCGGGGACAGGAAAGGACTGTGCTGGCCCAAATGGCAGGCATCTCATATGTGGCATCTGTCTTTCTCTTTCTGAGTAAGTTTTATAATCCTTTATGTTTCTATTGTCACAGGAGGTGGTCAACTCAGGGTGCTGGGTGATGGAACAGGACAATTTAGTCACTACAAAAATAACTGCGCCATATATTTCTGATGTTAGCAATAAACTTTGACTTATTGATGACAGTTCTTGGCTTGCCTAGACATCCTTGAGTTCCAGGGAGGCGCAGTGCTCAGTTGAGTCCCATGCATGTAATTCCAGTGTTTTTTACATTTGCGTGTGTTGCCAGATCTGCCAGTTTTGCTTGGCCCTGGCTTTACTCATCTTCCTAGGCCAATTATCCCAAGAGACAGTAAAAAAGCTTTGTGCCCCAAACTGAAAGGAGACCTCAAGCTTTGCCTGATATTAAGGTTTGATGGGATAAATATGCCTTGCAGATATGACTGGATGGAAAGAAAGGCTATGAAAGTACTTAGTAAGCTAAAAGAAGATTCTGGATTTCACCTGTGAGTGGAAGTGGAAACTGACCACGGAGAGACCTAGAAATGCAGAAAGATTCTCTTGGCTTTGCTGAGGGCCATACAGAGGGACTTGCCTGATCTAGAGGCATTTATCTATGTTAGAATAGGATGGAAGAAGAGGAAATTTGGAGGTAGAAGGGAGAATCAGATGAGTTGAGCAGGTAATGGAATACTTTCAACCAGATAGCAGGTACTTTTTGTGGGACAGTTTCCATTAACATCTGGTAAACCAAATAGACCCCATCTCAGAATAATGTTTTAAATGCATAAAATAAAATGCATAAGATTATAGAGGAAATTGATCATATTGAAATGCAGGTATCAAAATATTTAAATAAATTGTAATGCAGTCGTTTGCTTCTTATTTATGCATTACATACCAAATCTAGAGGTAGATCTATTAACCACCAAATTTCAAAGTACTGATGAGTATAAATAACATTTCAATATATCTTCAGCAGCTGTGATATGAAAATATCTGTGGTTTATTGTCTACATTCATGACTGAAGAAATGCTAAATTTCCATTAGGGGTAAAAATGACAATAAAGATGCAGGATTATTTTCACCCTACTTTATGGACCCCTTAACCCTACATGTGAACCCAGGTTAAGAACTCTTGCTTTATAGCTAAGCATGGTGACATACACCTGTGGCCCTAGCTACTTGGGAGGCTGAGGTAGGAGAATCGCTTGAACTTGGGAGGTGGAGGTTGCAGTGAGCCGAGATTGAGCCACTGCACTTCAGCCTCTGCGACAGAGTGAGATTCCATCTTTAAAAAAAAGAACTCTTGCTTTAGGGAGACTGGATGGAGTTACTGCAGAAACCCGAATGTCTGGGAAGATTGGGGAACTAAACCAAGCTGTACTTGGTGTGACTGGGACTATGGCTAAAGAATTAAAAGGAAAGAATATGGTATTCAGCACAAAGAGGTTGCTTAATAATCATTGGTTGCGTTGAATTGTGCTCATGTCTCTAGGGACATATGATAGTGTGAAGTAGGAGTCAGACCTGGAGCCTACAGGAGAAGTTACTAGGACCACTTGCTGGGTGATGGATGCCTGCCAGACTGGGTTGGCAGGGGTTGATGAATACGTGCATTGGTGGTATCCTTGGGGGCTGGTGTGTTTCTGTTGTTCGGTTAAATTGTCTGAGTGTGACTCTCAAGTGTATGTGCTTTGTGTATTTGAACTGTATGTTGGCCACATCTATAGGAGGAAAGTGGGTTTACACTGTGCAATAATTCATAGAATTGCAAATTCTCTTTTTTTGGTAAGCAAGCTAGAAGGCCTGGGGGAAGGAAAGTAGTAATCAAGGCTCAAAAAGGGGAAGCTGAAAGCTTTTCCTTAACCCATTTAAACAATTACCTAAACTGGGTTATAGATTTACGTCTTCTAAATTCTGACTCATCCGAAGCACTAATTTTGTGTAGAAGCACAGTTTTTATGTGAAGAATACATAAACCAGGAAGTTACTTGAAAAAGCTTTGGAAGTCTGCTATTTGTCCTTACAAATATAGTGGGGAAATGAAAGAAATTATTAAAATAATGATCAACTATTCAATTACATTGCTTAGCGAATGTATACTTTGTCCCAATTTTTTTTTTTCAATAAATATAAGGACTGAACAATCCTGATAGAAAATGGTGCTATATGAGGTTACTGTCCTGGGTACATAAGTTCTTGGACTTAGCAGTTAGCTTTGTCTGCTTGATCTATTTCCCCAACCGTAACTAGCTGCCCTACAAATAAGGGCAGTTAATATGGGAGGGTTTGGGGGAAGGGCTGTCTGTGTTATTGAGATTGCATTCATGAAAAATAAAAAAGATTCCACTTAGTATGGATGGAAGCTATCTCAGCCTCCAAGCAGATAGGGTTTTTGAATGTGCAAAGGAAAAGAAGCTGCTTGTTATGTTGGCTCTTCCCAAGGTAGGTTTTGTATAAGGTAGCATTATTTGAAATTGCTGTTTTTTTGATATCAAAAATGATCAAGTATGGGCCATTTCATATGGTTCAACCTAATAGTTTTCATTGAAATAATACTACAATGGTAAATTTGACAATTCCAGTGATTTTTAAAGAAAGCCAATACTGTAAGGGAATTTTTTAGTGTTTTGAAAGCATGATTCCAATGTTAGTATGTCAGTACCAAGCTGTGTACTCATCAGCCAACAAGAATGTGAGCTACTATTCAAAAGTAGCTAACCAGGCCGGGCGCGGTGGCTCAAGCCTGTAATCCCAGCACTTTGGGAGGCCGAGGCGGGTGGATCACGAGGTCAAGAGATCGAGACCATCCTGGTCAACATGGTGAAACCCCGTCTCTACT
>NW_016107347.1:2736124-2764404 GCF_001604975.1 Cebus imitator | reverse complement strand
AAAACAAACAAACAAACAAACAAAAGTAGCTAACCCTCTGTCCGTTAAAAGAGAAAGCAAGAGGACAGTCCTCACAGGTGTTTTCCAGAAGGGTGTTATGGGGGAAGGAAAGAGCCTTATCAAACCTATGATCTTTCCTAACTCTCATCTTGCCATTTAATCCTACTGCTGCCAAGCATCCAAAACACCGAAAACTCTACAGATTTTGTCTCCACAGTGGCTAACTTCTAGTACCTTTATTTTTATCCCTTTTGAAAAAAACCACAGAGACCATATTTATAATAAGATGCTTACGTTTATAGCCCCAGTGCATAGCCATTTGAGTTGATCTCTGTCAGTCATGCCACACTATTTCTTTCACTTTTCGGAGAAAGTAGAATGTCTTAGTCTGTTTGGGGTGTTATAGCAAAAGTAACATAAACTGGGGGACTTGTAAACAACAGACATTTAGATCTGGAGGCTGGGAAGTCCAAGATCAAGGCACTGGCAGTTTGGTGTAGGTGAGGGTCTGTTTGACAGACAGACAGACAGCACTTTCTGTGTCCTCATGTGGCAGAAGGGGCTAGCGAGCTTCGTGGACTCTTTTATAACGGCACTAATCCCATTCATGAGAGCAGAGCCCTCGTGACCTAACCACTTTACAAAGGCCCCACGTCCTAACACCATCGCCTTGGGAATTAGGTTTCTGCATATGAGTTTTAGGAAGACAGACCTTGAGACTACAGCACAGACCCCTCCCAGTCACGCCTCTGCTAGACATTACTTCATTCATCCTCCTCTCTGGCTTCGCCCATTCTCTACCCCACCCCTTCCTACCACTTTTTACCTAGCTACTCTTTCTAGCTGCCATCTTAGTCTTCTTTTTCCCTTCTCCATGAAACTCCCGGAAGTAGGTTATACTTCCTGCAGTCACTTCTTACCCTGAAAACTGCTGCTTCTGTTTTATTAAAATCTCTTTCACAAAGATCTTCGTGGACATCCTCTTCATCAAGCTAACAGGACACTCCTCGGCCTTCAGAGTTCCCAACCTCTCGGCAGCCTTTGGAGTGCTGACAAGCCCTTTCCTCTTGGAATGTTCTTCCCTTGGTTTCCAAGCTGCTGTGTCCTAGTTGTCCTCCATCTATCTAACTCTTCCCTGTGGGTTTTGTTCCTCATCCCATCCCCTAAAGGGAGATTCCCCAGTCATCTCTCCTTAGCCCTCTTCCTTCTGTTCCCTAACACTTCCCATTACTTGTATGTAACTGACCTAATTCACCTCTAAAAGCTCAGAACTCTCCCTAGTTAAACAGACATTTACAGGAACACGCAAGAAACAGTGGAGACTGCCATGGATTTGGCATTTGCAGATCTATTAATACGTTCAAGTCTGGCTCAAACCCTAGGAGTTTTTAACCTAAACAAATATGGGAATATCACATGGTTTTTGAAAGGGTTTGATTATAAATATTTTCAAAGGGTTAAATAGACCTTTCCAAACATTTGGAAATAATATTTAAATATATATATTTATATATAAATTATAAATATTTTCAAAGGTCAAGGACTATTTAGCCCTTTGAAAATATTTATAATTTATATATAAATATATATATTTAAATATTATTTCCAAATGTTTGCTGCATATCCTTCCTGTCTATTCCACGGTTTTCAAATTTAGTATTTCTAAAATTAAATGCATTATATTTTCACCCACCCTTATACACACAACAGTAGCTCTTCCTGATAAGTGTATTTCTATTCAGAGCATCAACATTCTCCCAGTCAGCCTTATCAAACCTATGATCTTTTATTTCTTCCTAATTCTCATCTTGCCATTTAACCCTACTACTCCCAAGCATCCAAAACACTGAAAACTCTACAGATTTTGTCTCCACGGTGGTTAACTTATAGTACCTTTATTTTCATCCCTATTGCTTTTGTCACCTGTATCCTGAACTACTGTAATTACATGATGTCTATTTCTTACTTCCATCATCCAACACACAAACTGTTAGGTTCATTTTCCTAAGACCTTTCAAAGACTTTCAGTCATTTCCCATTGCCTAAAGAATCAAGTTCCAACTTCTAAATGTGATAGTCAAGTCTTTTATGCTCTGGACCCGAAGTTACTATCCAGTTTTACCTCTATTAATCTTCATGCAGCCCTCCCCCATCCAGTTGATTACTCCTTATTTTTGAACAAGTCTTGATTCCTACTCAAAGAGTCTTGCCATGAAATCTCCTCCACCTAAAATGCCCTGCCTCCCCACTTATCTTGTCATAATCTTTCCAATTCTCCAAAATCCATTTCTAATACCATCTCTTTTTTTTTTTTTTTTTTGAGACAGAGTTTTGCTCTTGTTACCCAGGCTGGAGTGCAATGGCGCGATCTCGGCTCACCGCAACCTCCGCCTCCTGGGTTCAAGCAATTCTCCTGCCTCAGCCTCCTGAGTAGCTGGGATTACAGGCACGCGCCACTATGCCCAGCTAATTTTTTGTAGTTTTAGTAGAGACGGGGTTTCACCGTGTTGACCAGGATGGTCCCAATCTCTTGACCTCGTGATCCACCCGCCTTGGCCTCCCAAAGTGCTGGGATTACAGGTTTGAGCCACCGCACCTGGCTCTAATACCATCTCTTATGCCATCTCCATAAACCTATTTCCCTCCCCTCAAAATGTAGTCCCTCCTTTCTTCACATTTTTTGAAGCACTTTTATTATAAGTTTTCCATAGAGAGATGACTACTGCCCACTTGACTGGATTATAAAATCCAGAAGTCGGAAACTCGCCTAAATTCATCTTCATATCTTAGTCCCTCAAGCATGAGAAATACTGTAAGTTGTTGAATAAATATTTATTGAATTGGCAAATAAAGCAGTAGAAAAAGAAGTGCTAGTTTTCACAATAAAAATGTTCAAATGTGGTACCCAGCTTGCAGAAAAGTGATGGGAAATGTTGGAGAAGTGTTGCCTAGCCACCAAAAATAACATCGTTTCTAGAAACATGACTTGATGTAAGTAAGTAGATTAGTGGTACTTCAAAAGTCACATTAAAAAACATTTTTATCGTGAAATACAACATAAGAAAATCTTAATAAAACATAATTTTTTATTTTTTATTATTTCAGTTTAACAAATAAGTAAAAAGTCAAATCTACAGAATCTCTACCCAGGACAAGAAATAGAATATTGCCAATACCCTAGAAGCACCCACCCAGCCCACAGTGTTCCCCATCAAATCACAAATGCTCCCCACATGCAATCACTTTCCTGACTTTCATTATAACCACCTCCTAGCTTGCTTTTTTTTTTTTGAAATAGAGTTGCCCAGGCTGGAGTGCAGTGATGCAATCTCAGCTCACTGCAACCTCTGCCTCCCAGGTTCAAGCTATTCTCTTGCCTCAGTCTCCAGAATAGCTGGGATTACAGACGCCTGACACCATCCTGGCTAATTTTGTATTAGGAGAGACAGGGTTTCACCATGTTGGCCAGGCTGGTCTCGAACTCCTGACCTCACGTGATCTGCCTGCCTCAGCCTCCCAAAGTTCTGGGACTACAGGCCTGAGCCATCTTACCTCATCATCTCCTAGATTTTTGCTAATGATTATATCACTTACGTGTGCATCACTAAACAAAACAGTGTGGTTTTACCTGTTTTTAAACTTAATAAACAGTAGGCTCATTCTGTATATAGTCAAAAGGATTTAGAAGTGTTTTTGTATCTTTCATTGGACATAGTCATTCATGTCACTGCAAATAGTTGTAATTGTTGATTTTTATTTCTATATAACATTCTACTTAATGACTGTACCACAGTTTAACCAGTCTACTGTTGATGGACATATGGGTTGTCTCTTGTGTGGGGCTTTAATGAGCAGTGTAGCTGTGCATATTCTTTCACACATAGCCTGGTGCACACATTTCTCTAAGATGGCATTGCTGAAAAGTGTTTTAAACTGCCACTGTAGTATAACTTGTTGGCAAGTAACAATTTAAATTTTTCTAAGGTGATCTAACTTCTGTTCCTAGATTCTTATTACAAAAAGAGCATGATATAAATATGTCATATTAATTTGGACTTATGAATTAATTAGTGTATTCCAAATTATTATAGAGGCTGGGTGCAGCAGCTCACACCTGTAATCCCAGCACTTTGGGAGGCTGAGGCAGGCAGATCACGTGAGGTCAGGAGTTCGAGACCAGCCTGGCCAACATGGTGAAACCCCCATCTCCACTAAGAATATAAAACCTAGCTGGCTGTGGTGGCCCATGCCTGTAATTCCAGCTACCCAGGAGGCTGAAATAGAAGAATCACTTGAACCTGGGAGGCAAAGGTTGCAGTGAGCCAAGATTGCACCACAGCACTCCAGCCTGGGTGATAGAGGAAGACCACCTCTCTCTCTCTATATATATATGTATATATATGATATATATGTATATATATGATATATACATATAGAGAGTAATATATAACTAGATTATATATACAATTAGTAATATATAGATGTACATATTATAATAGGTTGCTAATAGCAACAGCACTCAATATAATATATATATTACTCTATATATTATAATTAGTAATTACTATATATTACTAATTATATATTTACATATATTATATTATATATATTATAATTAGTACTAATTATATATATTACTAATATATATAATACTATATACATAATTAGTAATTACTATATATTTGTAATTATATATAGTAATTACTAATTATATATATAGTATTTTATATATATTATACATATAGTATTATTATATATAATATATATAGTAATTACTAATTAAAATATATAGTAATCACTAATTATATATAGGTATATAAAGAGAGTAATATATGTATATTACAACAGCATTCAATATAATATATATATTACTAGAAATGTGTGTGGTTGGCTTGCTGGTTGGTGGGTGTTGTTGGTTTCCCAGTTTTAGATTGAGCATATATATATATATACATATGCAATATATGCACCTGACTGCATCAGGTGACCACTTACCTTTTCTGCCCTTTTGCCCTTTTTTTGTAGTTTCCTTTTATCCCTTAGAACTATTTTCATTTCGTCCCAGATTCTTATACTCGGCCTTATCATGTTCTCTGCTATGTCCGCTTCCCTTACCTTTTTTTTTCCACTCTGGTTAAAGCAGGAAGAGCCGCACAACAAACCTCTCAAACACCGAAGTGGGAAGGAAGGGGCGATTTATTCTGCCCAGAGCAAGGCGGCATCGTTGCCTAACAGCCGAGCTCCTCTAACAAAGAAAGTCGCTGCGCTTTTAAAGGCTTACAGCTCTAAACATTACAGGTGAAAGGGTCTTGGGCTCACAACTCTATGTGAAAGGGTCTTGATCCATGAAGCAGGCGTGGGGTGGGGGTTTGATCCTGTTTAAGTAAAAACAGTGCCTTCTGAGAGATTCCTCCGTATCATGTCCATGATCTATAGATGGGATTGTTGTTAGCAGTAGGGATCTTATCCTTAACCGGGCTGGTGGCGCCAACTGGTCCCTCCTCTGGCTAACTTCTAACTTCCCCTTTTGAGATGCAAGGTAGAAGGCTGAAGGTGATTAAGAGTCTCCTTCCTCATAGTCTCCGTTACTGTTGTCCCTGTGGAGTCACAAAATGCAGCAGAGGTTATGCTTCTTCCGCATCTTCTTATGAACTCTGTTGGGTTAACTCCATAAGGCCAGCAGTCTCTCCCTCTCTGGTTCTTCTGATGTCTTCCAACACTGTCTTCTCTTTCACTGTACCCCAGGTTCCTAGTGAAATAACTGGCCACTCTTGTGGCGTGTCTGTCATTTGTCTTTGTTCTTTCTGTAACACAAAATGAACTAGCCTTTAACATCAATCGTAGTAAGTAAAGATATGCTTTTTGACTTCTGAAAAATACTTGATTTAAAAAATTTGTCAAATGAAATATTACCATTAATCATGTTTTTTTTTTTTTTCCTTTAGCCCTAATACTTGAGATTAGTTCTAATAGAAAACATTCCCTAGTTGTCCCAACGGAAAACTTTTGGTCAGAAAAAAGCTAAAATAAATTCCAGTCCCAGAACCTGCTGGATTTTACAGCCATCTATTAGGAGGTTTTTCAGTAAAGCTATAGTGGCTCTTTAAGAAATGAAAAAACAAAACCAAAAAACCCTCCACAGAGTAGAAGGAAGTGCTGCTGCCTCTTCAGATGCTAATTTTGGCTAGTCTTGCAACAGACCTGGCCAGGAACTACAGACAGTTCCAACCTACCAGCTAGAAAAATTGTGGCACCGAAGGCAGAGCCCTAGACTTTGCAGCTCCAGCAACTACTTCTCTGGAAACCGCCCGATGACAGGCACCCTGGAATTTGAGGCTTGAGCAGGTATATGCCAAATTTTCCCATAAAATAATGTAAAGGGTGCATTATCATACATTTATTTGCTTTAACATAAGTACCCTTCGATAAGCAGATGTTTTATAGAAGTGGTCACGTTATATTGATGAAGTTAAAACTTTTTTGCGTGTGAGACAGAGTCTCGCCCTGTCGCCAGGCACCAGCCTGGAGTGCAGTGGCGTGATCTCGGCTCACTGCAACCTCCATCTCCCGGGTTCAAGCAATTCTCCTGCCTCAGCCTCCCGAGTAGCTGGGACTACAGGCACGTGCCACAGCGCTCAGCTAATTTTTGTATTTTTGTAGTAGGGACAGGGTTTCACCATGTTGGCCAGGATGGTCTCAATCTCTTGACCTTGTGATCCGCCCGCTTCACCCTCCCAAAGTGTTTGGATTACAGGCGTGAGCCACGGCGCCCGGCCAAAACTTTTTTTTAAGGGACTGAAGATTACTATGGAAGTTAAAGTTATAAAAGAACAGTTAACTCATCAAACGACTTCACTGCAGCTCAGCCTGAAGAAGACGTTGAACATTTGAGTTGATTATAGCTAATAACCTGCGATCTCATTTACCGGAATTGTCATACAGGGAAATACATAATGTGGTACACTGGGAACTGAGCACTAATCTCTTTTTATCCCTCTTTCTTCCTCCTGCTTGCAAGCTGAGCTCAGCCTTGGCCAGAGAGAAGTAACAGTTCAGAAAGGACCACTGTTTAGAGCTGAAGGTTACCCAGTCAGCATTGGCTGCAATGTGACTGGCCACCAGGGACCTTATGAGCAGCATTTCCAGTGGTCTGTTTACCTGCCGACAGACCCGAGCCAGGAAGTCCAGATCATTAGCACCAAGGATGCTGGCTTCTCTTACGCAGTGTATATGCAGCGCGTGCGAAGTGGAGACATCTACGTGGAGAGGGTCCAGGGCAACTCAGTCATGCTGCACATCTCAAAGCTCCAGGTGAAGGATACTGGCGAGTATGAGTGCCACACACCGAACACTGATGAGAAATACTACGGGAGTTACAGTGCAAAGACTAGTCTAATTGGTAAGCTGCTTGTCCACTTCTGCTAGCCAGTCCCTAAGAAGCCAGAGTCTCTGTCATCACAGTGTCTTGCAATATGACATGACTTTACATTGTTCCATTTTCTTTGAGAAAAGAGCCCATGTACCCCTGTGGCTATTTTGGAGATAGATCACAAGAGGGTATCTCATATTCTCTAAAATCATCTGTTTCTTTTTCTCAGTTACCTTTGCCATCAAGATTTAGTTGGCGAGTGGTTTTCCCAAGGCCTTGTCCACAGCTGTCCATAGGTTGCTAATAGCAACAGCATTCAACAAAGCTATGAGAGTTCTCCTTGTGTTGTCTTTGCTTGGAGGGAGAACAGTAATTTGACAAGAGAACTGGTATCTTAGGTAATAAGTCATTAACTTGGAAATGATTATTCTCAAATTACCATTCTCTAGCATATTTAGATATTGGGAAAGGGTCATAATCCTTGTAATTGTCACTTTGTCCCTTTGTCTGGAATATCTATCACCCCCTTTTCAGCTTAGCAAACTCCTACATGTACTTCAGGACCCAGCTTAGATATTACCTTTACCTCTTCTGTGGAACTCATCTTGACGGCTTGGGCAGAATTCTCACTTTTGCTTCCTTTAGATTGTCTGTTCATACCACTGCTGTCAGCATGCATCCAGTTATATGGTAATTGGCAATTCGTATGCCTCTCTCTCACCACATCCTCAGCTTCTCCTCAGTGGCTAGCACTGAGCAGATGCTCTGTCACATTCTGTCACTCGATTAAATCCAAGTGTTGCTTCTACATAAGCTTAGAAATGTGATTTCATTCTAGGAAAACAAGAATGGCAGGGTAATAAGATGGTTACCAACACCTTAGTAAAGATTGCTTTTGGGCTCCAACTGACACATTTTAACAGATTATTACAGAGCCTTAGAGAGGAACAGGTTAAGGCCAAGGGAGGTGAAGTGGCATCCCCAAGTCCATGTAGTAGGGATGGATTTGGGATCAGAATCTAAGGTTTCTCTGTCCCAGTGCTTTCTCCCTTCACATACAAGCTCTGTGTCTGAAGAGCTAAATTGGTTACAGCTTATGCTAATGAAGCAAAGTGAGGGTCAACACATCGGTGAGACATTTGCTTTGCCAAGTTCTGTAGACTGTACATAGATGCCAATGTTCCCACTGGCAATAGGGAAAGCATATGGACAGGAAAGCATATGGAGAGGCAGAAAATCAACTCAAAGTCTGTGTGCTTTACATATGGAGGCTCGGGGTGCCATTTTCACCTAAGGAGGCCCACCGGACAAGCACTGGGCAGACCATTTTATTATCATTCCTTCGTTTCCAGTTATTCCAGATACCCTCTCTGCCACCATGCGTTCTCAGACTCTCAGTAAGGAAGAAGGTGAGCCATTAACCCTCACGTGTGAGGCATCCAAAGCCACAGCCCAACATACACACCTCTCTGTCACCTGGTACCTAATGCAGGAAGGAGGAGGAAGCCAAGCCACGGAGATTATTTCTCTCTCCAAAGATTTTGTATTGATCCCTGGGCCCTTGTATACAGAGAGGTTTGCAGCCAGTGACATACGACTCAACAAGCTGGGGGCCTCTACGTTCAGGATGTCCATAGAGAGGCTCCGGCCCTCGGATCAGGGCCAGCTGTTCTGTGAGGCAACGGAATGGATTCAGGATCCAAATGAAAGCTGGATGTCCATCACGAAAAAGCAGACAGATCAAACCACTCTGAGGATCCAGCCAGCAGGTAATCATCTTCCTAGGAAATTCACTGGATTAGGTAGTGGGGATTTATGAAATATCTTTTAATTTTTGTTCTAATCTTTCGTTGGCTCTAAAAAAAATTGGTTAGAAAGTTTGATTTGATTTTGCATTTTTGTCATCTGAGAAGCATACCAAAGAGGGAGGATATTCAGTTTTGGCTCTGCCCACAGATTCTTTATGAGATAAGGTCTACTCCATGGTTAGATCAATTTCACAAGTCAGCCATGGAAGTAGTTTTGTTACCATTTTTGCAGCCTCTGTGTTTGCACATGAGCTAATTTAATCCTGACAACCACCCTGTGAGGCAAGAAGTTGAGTCCCCATTTTAAAAATGAGGACTCCGAGCCTCAGACATGCTGGATGTGCTGCCTATGCCCACCCAGCTGGTGAGAGCAGGGCTGGCATTCAAAGAGAGGCCTGTCTCTCTCCAAAGCCCACTCACCACAGGCGGCTGGGCCTCAAAGTAGCTCCAGTTTCCAACATGAAGCCTTGTCTTCAGCGGTGACGGGATTTTCTTCCACCTGTCCCCTTTCCCAATTTGGAATGCAGTCACTTGCTTTTTTTTATTATTTTTTGATTTTTAAAAAAATTTTAAGAGACAGGATCTTGTTATGTTGCCAGGCTAACCTTGAACTCCTGGGCTCAAGCAATCTTCCCGCCTCGGCCTCCCAAAGGGCTGGGATTTCAGGCATGAGCCGCCACACCCAGCCTGCTGTCACTTTTCATAATCCTTTGGCATTTTTGTCAAAACAAGTAGAAAGGCTTTGTCTGTGATTCCTGGTCTCTCCCTATAGGCTCTTGTGGTTGCTAAGCCATTGCTAAATGGTACTGTATACCCATTGCTAAGAGCAATGATCCAATGGTGAATCATTAAAGTTTTTTCTTTATTAAAAAGAGTGATATTGTGTTCCACTTAAAGTTGTCCCATTGGTCTCAGGTATCCAAGTTACATTCATGAGTCCTATGTAGCCATATCACAGTGTTTTCTAACTTGAGAAAATTCTGGATATTCTTAGCAAAAAAAGAGAGGAAGAAATAATAATTTATAGCAATTCTGTGTAAAATATTTAATTTAATATATATAGTATTTAATGCAGTATACAGTATTTTATTTTATTTTATTTTGTTTTCTGGAGACGGGGTTTTGCTCTTGTTGCCCAGGCTGGAGTGCAGTGGCACGATCTTGGCTCACTGCAACCTCCGCCTCCAGGATTCAAGTGATTTCCCTGCCTCAGCCTCCCTAGCAGCTAGGATTACAGGCACGCGTCACCACAGTCAGCTAATTTTTTGTATTTTTAGTAGAGACAGGGTTTCACTGTGTTAGCCAGGCTGGTCTTGAGCTCCTGACCTCAGGCGATCCACCCACCTCAGCCTCCCAAAGTGCTTACAGGCGTAAGCCACTGTGCCTGATTCCAATATTTTATTTTTTAATTTAAAAAGCATAGATTACTGTATGCCTCAGATGTTTGTGCATACATCTTGCTTCCTAGGAGTGCATTCAGAAAACCATGGGTACTGTTGTTTCTGGGTGATTTAATTTAAGGAAGAGTCATGAGGATTTTTTACTCTAAGGATTTTTCTTTTTTTTTTTTTTTTGGTTCCCCTACCACTATAGAACTGAGCTCCCTCAGAAAATGTGATCCCTGTAGGATCCTTACAGGGGGTGTCATCTCTCTCTGGTACTGAAAGGACAGAGACAATAGGCTCTCTAAATACCTGCCTTGTTTTTGTTTCCCAGGGAGAGATTTTCAAGTCAGCATTACAGCTGACAGCTTGTTTGCTGAAGGGAAACCCTTAGAACTGGTTTGCCTGGTTGTAGGCAGTGGTCGTGACCCACAGCTTCAAGGCATCTGGTTCTTCAATGGGACTGAAATTGCTCACATTGATGCTGGTGGAGTCCTGGGCCTGAAGAATGACTACAAAGGAAGAGCAAGTCAAGGAGAGCTCCAGGTTTCAAAGTTAGGCCCCAAGGCTTTCTCTCTCAAGATCTTCTCTCTGGGCCCAGAGGATGAAGGCACCTACGGATGTACGGTAGCAGAGGTCATGAAAACACGCACAGGTTCCTGGCAGGTGCTTCAGAGAAAGCAGTCACCAGACAGCCACGTGCACCTGAAGAAGCCAGCAGGTATGTGAAGTCAAGAGCAGACATGCATTGGGCTGCTTTCAGGTCCCGTCTTGTCCATAGAAGACGCCTTCGTGGATACAGCAGGGATCTTTGTGAAGAGCAGGTTTCCATCAGATCACATCGGAGGTGGAGTGGAGTGGAGTGAAGGAAGGCACCCAAGCTAGCTGGAGACCCGAGTCCTATTTTGAGTTATTAGGCGAGCTGCGACCACGAACACACCACTTTATGTCTCTCAGTCTCAGCTCCCTCATCTGTAAAATGATGGCACACATCTAGATGGTCTTGAAGTTCCTTCTTGCTGTCTTAGAGTCTATTTATTTTTTGTTCTAATTTTTATATATTAGATATTTCTTAAAGCAGAGAACACCTGTATTAATGAAGCCCTCTGCCTTCGTGTGTGTGTGTGTGTGTGTGTGTGTGTGTGTGTGTGTGTGGTGTGTGACAGAGAGCGAGAGTGAGAAAGAGACAGAGAGAGACATAGGTTAAGAGTAAACAGCTACGCTTTGCCCTCCTTCCTGGGGAATGAACACCCATGCTATCCTACCTCAAGACTCCGCTGGCATCATTCAGTTGCCTTCTGTTAATCCCCTACTGTGTTAACCTGGTATGGGAAATACTACTTAGTCAAAATTCTGACTCACAGTTAAGAAACGAAAAGGTAATTGATAGTGGGCAGACTCCATCCTCTGCATTTTGCTGTGATGTGGTGAGACTCCGGTCTTAATGGTTCTGAGTGTCTGCATGTACAGAACTGAGGAAGCCACTCAGCTCACCTTTACTTCATGAAGGTTGGGTGACCTTAAACATGTTTGAATAGTCAGTGCCTTTTGTGTGGAGAAAAACAGACAAATCTACAATAATATAAGGATTCACTAGGCTGGGTTTAAATTCAAAGTCCAGAAAGATTAATTGCCCACAAGCAACAACAACAACAAAATTTAATATTTTAAATTTTAAAAAACTGAGCTAAAAATAAAGATGTCCTTGTTGCACTGACTTGTTGGAGACATCTCCAAAGATGGAGACATGTCCTTTCCATTTCTCCAATAAGCCACTTACTAGGAATGAAGATGAACAGCCCCGGCCTTGACGGGCAGCCCAGGAAGTGTGTTGGTGTTCGTTTTCACACTAAACATTTGGTCTGACTTTCTAGAGTTAAGGAAACACAATATAGGTAGGTTTAAATAGTTATGCAGAGATAAATCTCTGCTTTATGCATCTCAGACTTCTCTAGAACATATCTGCAGGCTTTTGTAAACCTGGTATGTGGGAATTTCACCCAAAGATGTACTTCAGGGTACACAGCTGATCATCCTATCGATAAGGTCATCTTCCAAAACTAAAAATAGTTCTTTGTACAGGCTAGAGTCTACACTGGGCTTACTATGTAGACCCAGGAAAAGTTATTAGCAAATTTACAAATGCTGTTTAGCATTCTGCTTTCAAAGTCAAACGTTACTTGAAGTATTAACAACATTTTATTATTTATGAATATTTTAATCACCTATTACCACTGTGAATGTATAACTTACACACATTTCGTAAGTTTATTACTTCTTACCAAAAGGCAGTAATGACCGCAATGAACTAAGGAAATCCCATTTTTAAAAAATGAGGTTAGTTTAAACTAATCATCTTGGTTACGTTAAAGTGATGAGAATATGAGTAATAATTTCTCCTCCAATTTCTAAACTTCAGTTATGAGTCTATTTTTAACTTGAAAAAAATTAAATTTGAAAGCAGATTTTCTCTTTTTAAAAACATATTTATGGACATTAACCTTCCTTCTGCCTTTGTTACTTATGTA
The DNA here is from genome assembly GCF_001604975.1 of Cebus imitator. Taxonomy (NCBI): domain Eukaryota; kingdom Metazoa; phylum Chordata; class Mammalia; order Primates; family Cebidae; genus Cebus; species Cebus imitator. The sequence goes on along the minus strand of NW_016107347.1, from coordinate 2,751,317 downwards.
TATGTATGCATAAAACAGCCAAAGACTGAACTCCTTCCTCCGCAGGGAAGAACAATTTGCAAATTCATTTAGATCCTATTTAGATTTCTAATGCCAGTTCTATTTTATTTTCCTCTTTTGCTTTGAATTGCCTCTGCTTTTGCCAGTGCCTGTCATTAAACACTAACGCTAGCAGCTAACCTTTTCTAAGTACTTTCCCTAGCCATCCAGGCTAAGCGCTTTGCATGTGCTGTTTGTTCAGTCTTCTTAACAATGCAGCAAGGTGAGCCCTATTATTATCTTCATTTTTACAGGAAAGAAAACTGAGGCTCAGAGAGGTCACATATGTTGCCCAGGGCAATTCTGACTAAAGGAGCCGTGGCCTTAAATGAGTGCTGTGCTGTCTCAGATGTACGATCTCCTGCTGTATCTCTACACTGCTCACAAAGCAGCCAGGACAAGACCTTGCAGAATTAATGGTTGTTGAATGAATGTGTTTGTTGAATGATGACTTGGATTTCCCATCTGGGATCCAGATTTACATTTATGGTTTTACACTGTAGTTTAGACATAAGAAGCTTCTCTGTCTACAACAACGTGTGTGTTTGTGTGTATGTGTATTGTATGTATATATATACATGTATTTTTCTTTTCTTTTTTTTTATTATTTTTTTTTTTGAGACGGAGTTTCGCTCTTGTTGCCCAGGCTGGAGTGCAATGGCGCGATCTCGGCTCACCGCAACCTCCGCCTCCTGGGTTCAGGCAATTCTCCTGCCTCAGCCTCCTGAGTAGCTGGGATTACAGGCATGCGCCACCATGCCCAGCTGATTTTTTGTATTTTTAGTAGAGACGGGGTTTCACCATGTTGACCAGCATGGTCTCGATCTCTTGACCTCGTGATCCACCCGCCTCGGCCTCCCAAAGTGCTGGGATTACAGGCTTGAGCCACCGCGCCCGGCCTATACATGTATTTTTCTAAGTAATTGTTTTTTATGGTAGTATTGTGAACAGAGATATAATTAACAATGTTTCTTCCTTGTTCAAAACACATGCTAAACCAATTAGATTGACTAGAGAAAGATAAGGAAGAGGAAGACCATTTTGAACTCTGAAGGTCCAAATTCTAAAAAACTAAACATTGAAGTAAACACAGCTTTATTACTTTCAGGTTCTTATATATACCCTAATTAATATAATAAAATGGTCCCAGATGTTTGCCCAACTAGATATTCTTAAGGAAGAGTTGATTTAACAAACTAAGAAAAAAATATGTGCAAGTGATAAATTGTTTAAGTAAGCTGAGTGCAGTGGCTCAATCCTGTAATCCCAGCCCTTTGAGAGGCTGAGGCAGGAGGATTGCTTGAGGCCAGAAGTTCAATACCAGCCTGGGTAACAAAGAGAGATCCTATCTCTACAAAAATTTTAAAAATTAGCCAGCATGGTTGCGGGTGCCTGTAGTCCCAGCTATTGAGGCAGGAGGATGGCTTAAGCCAAGGAGTGTGAGGTTGTCATGTTAAGATCGCAGTGCTGTGTTCCAGCCCGCACAGCACAGCAAGACCCAGCTTCAGAAATCAATAAATTGTTTAAGGGTAAATACATTCTCCAATATTCTTTCTGCTATCTTGTTTCCACTAATTAAATGTTTGGCAAATCTTTCGCCTGAGCGTGGTGCAAGAGGAAACAGCCTGATTTGACTTGTCACAAACTAGTCAAGTCCTAATTAATGAGATTTCAGTGTATTTTAGAAAATTTCTAATTTATCTAAAACAGTTTTTTCTTCTATAATCTGTAACCCACAGCAAGAAGTGTGGTCATGTCTACCAAGAACAAGCAGCAAGTTGTATGGGAAGGAGAGACGCTCACCCTTCTCTGCAAGGCCAGTGGAGCTGAAAGTTCCCTGTCTGTGACCTGGTGGCACATCCCACGGGACCAGACACAGCCCGAGTTTGTGGCTGGCATGGGGCAGGACGGCATCGTGCAGCTGGGCGCCTCCTATGGGGGACCCAGTTACCAGGGCAACGCAAGGCTGGAGAAAGTAGACTGGGCCACCTTCCAGCTGGAGATCACCTTCCCTGCCATCACAGACAGCGGCACTTACGAATGTAGAGTATCTGAAAAGTCTCGGAACCCGGCCAGAGATCGGAGCTGGGCTCAGAAGATTTCAGTTACTGTCAAATCTCTGGGTAAGTGTCCAAGAAAATCCTTTCCTGCACCTGTATATCAGTCGATTCATTCTGCAGTGGAATTGGATTGCGTGTTATCCTGAATCCCCCAGTTATGGTATGTGTACCCTAGGACACAGAGCATAGTTTACGGCTACGCTGTCTGTCAATTTTTAAAGTTTCTTCATCTTTGTAAAGATCGCCTTTAGAGTGCAACTTGTAGATTGCTGTTGGAGGTGAACAACAAAATTCTATGAATCAGCTTATAGACGAATATGGCTGAGCCTTATACCTTCTGGTTTTTGACAGCTGCAGCCCGGGGATTGCAGAGCCCGTTGGGGCATGTGCAAAAGCGTTCTGATACTGCACCCACGCACGGGGTAAGGGAAGGAGGCCAGACCACCGGGGTAGGGAGTGCTCCACCCACTCAGGAGCAGCAGCTGTCTAAGTAGCACACTGGAGAAACACTGCCTAGTTGTTGTGGCTGCTGGGAACAGTCTTAGAAGAGGGTCAACTTTGCAAAACTGAGGTCAGAGTTCAGGGCAGACTACTGTGAATCAACTTCTACTCTACAAAATATGAAACTCCAAATGTACAAATGCAGGGTCCTACTAGAAGAGTTGGCAACTAGAAGAACTTGAAAGTGCTGTATTTTAATCTGGTAAATATATTAGAAGTTGTGTCTCACTTTTTCTTCTAGAGTCAAGTTTACAAGTTAGTCTGGTGAGCCGTCAGCCGCAAGTGATGTTAACCAACACCTTTGACCTGACCTGCATAGTGGGGGCCGGTTACTCTGACCTCAAGGTGCCACTCACCGTGACCTGGCAGTTCCAGCCAGCTAGCTCTCACAACTTCCACTTGCTTATTCAAATCACCCACAACGGCACTATTGAATGGGGGGATCTCCCATCCCGGTTCCATAAGAAGACGAAAGTTTCACAGTCTTTATTTCGTTCACAACTCCTAATCCATGATGCCACTGAGGAAGAGACAGGAGTGTATCAGTGTAAAGTGGAAGTTTATGACAGAAATTCCCTACACAACAGCCGCCCCCCAAGGGCTTCTGCCATCTCTAACCCGCTGAGGATAGCCGTCACTTTACCAGGTAAGTGTGACTTGAAATTCACCTCTGCTTTAAAAACAAATAGCATTCCTCCCATTTTGGATAAGTTATAAAAATAAAACATAAAACGACCTTCTCCCGTATTTGTTCTGTCTATGTAAGCACCACATGATGAAGGATAGACAGGTTAACATTGAGTTAGTATGCACGGGATGGCCACACTGGTTGTTAAAACATTGAAATACTTTCCACGTTGGCTCATTGCTGCTGTGTCCCTTCCCCATTTTCCCATAAGTTCCCACCACCCAGCAACTAAAGGGTACCACGTGGCACAGCGGGTGGTAGGGATACTGTAAATTCCATTGGCATACATCCTACTTATTCGTAAGGTGTTAATGTATAAGTCAGAGAATTTATTATTACAGTCAAAAATAATCCACCTCGTCACCCAGTGATAGAGCACAGGAGTTAAAGGTGAGACACCACCTAGGCAGAGCTCTGCTGTGTCACGTATCTTCTCTCTCATAGCTTGCATCCTCTTAGGACAGAGTGATGGAGAGACGGTGAAGTCATTTAGATCTGACAGTCACTGGGCAGCCGAACAGCTCTGGATGAGCCACTTAATCTGCTCAAGGCCTAGTGATCTGATCTGTAAATTGTTAATGTGCAATTTAAATGTGGTGCCGTATATAACATGCTGAGTACCTGACACGCCAAGATGACGCTCAAATGTGGTCGCTGTCATTATTCTCTCTGCTGCTCTGCAACATTTTTGGTGATAGTAATGATCCTCTTGTTCATGAATTCATGCCTTAATTATTCCTCTCTGTGGTATTTGCAATTGCTGACCCAATCTGTCTTCTTGGAACTTCTTTTTTCCTTGGCACCATGACACAAGATTTTTCTCCTCTGCTGATTTATTCTTTAAAGAAAACAATTTCTCTGGATTTTATTCTCAGCTAGGCTCTTTTTTCATTCTATACACTCTCCTGTGGTGGACTCATCCCTGCCTGTGGATACAACCTGTATGTTCACAACTCCCAAATTCATTATCTTGACCAATTTCTCTTCTGGTCTCCAGACTCATATATCCGACTGTCTCTAGGACATGTCTGCACTCGTTATGTCAAAACATAAACCTACCATTGTTATCCAAAGCTATTCCTTCTACATTTCCCCTTATGTCCCCACTGCCCACCAGTGACCCAAGTTGAAAACCTGAGTCATCACAACTCTCATATTCACCTCGTAACTAAACACCCATAGTGTGACATGCAAGGTCCTTTATCATCTGATACATTTGTGTCTTTCCAGCATCTTCTTCAACTTTCCATCTTGAATTTGAGCTTCAGCCATACTGAATTACTTGCAGCTCCTCAAGAGTCCATGTTGCCTCTCAGTTTCAAAGTCTTTTGTCAAGTTGCATCTTTTGTGTGGAAATAAATCCTTAACCTTTTCTCCATCAGAATAATTCCTATAAACCCTTAAGACTCAGCTCAGAGCTATCTCCTCCTGGAAGTCTCCCCTCACTCCTGTATTTGGGCTAGGAGACCCTGCTGTGTGCTCTGAGGGCCACTTCTACATACCTCTCTGTCTTACATGGGTGAGATGAGGGACATGAAGAACAAAAATTTTACACTGAGGCCAGGCATGGTGGCTGATGCCTGTAATCCCAGCACTTTGGGAGGGGAAGGCAGGCAGATCACCTGAGATCAGGAGTTCGAGACCAGCCTGGCCAACATTGTGAAACCCAGTCTCTACTAAAAAGACACAAATTGGCCGGGCGCGGTGGCTCAAGCCTGTAATCCCAGCACTTTGGGAGGCCGAGGCGGGTGGATCACGAGGTCAAGAGATCGAGACCATCCTGGTCAACATGGTGAAACCCCGTCTCTACTAAAAATACAAAAAATTAGCTGGGCATGGTGGCACGTGCCTGTAATCCCTTACTAAGGAGGCTGAGGCAGGAGAATTGCCTGAACCCAGGAGGCGGAGGTTGCGGTGAGCCGAGATCGCGCCATTGCACTCCAGCCTGGGTAACAAGAGCGAAACTCCGTCTCAAAAAAAAAAAAAAAAAAAAAAAAAAAAAAAAAAAAAAAAAAAAAAAAAAAAAAGACACAAATTAGTCAGGTGTGGTGGCATGCTCCTGTAGTCCCAGCTACTCAGGAGGCTGAGGCACAAGAATCACTTGAGCACAGGAAGTGGAGGTTGCAGCGAGCTGAGATCACGCCACTGCACTCCAGCCTGGGTGACAGAGCAAAACTCCATTTCAAACAAAACAAAACATCCAAAAAATTCACACTGAGAAGGTTTCCCAAGACTTATTTCAGCTGCACGTTCTAAATGTGGAAGACAGCGATTAGGGCAAATACCACTGTGCTGTGGTGGAATGGCTCCTGTTTACAAATGGCATTTGGTACCATCTCTAAGCCCCTGTCCCTGTAAGTGTCTCCCGTAGACTGTGAGCCACTGAGGGGAGATACCCACAGGGGCTAGAATTGTCTGTGTACTTCATAAAGAAGAGAACCTACTGGCAACATCAGTACACAGTTACAAAAGTAGAGTGGGGTGATGTGGGCAAGAAGTTAGAAGAAGGTTTCGGAACAAGGATTGTCACTCATCTTTCTGACAAGGCAGAAAAGCTGCTGAGGTCAAAGATTAGTTGACTCCCTATCCATATGATGTTCCCACAGTTAAGTGGCTACAAAGACACACACAGTTCTAATCACCCATGTACAGCTGCCTTTTGTTTACCTGTGGTTGAAGGCAGATACAACTAGAGTTTGGAAATTGTGAACCCAGGAGTACTCTGGATAGTAAATACACAGACACAGCATTCATGGGGCCACTTTCTCCCAATCCGTTATATGAAGTACAACAGAAGAGATGCTTGTGCTTAAATACTGAAGCATTATCCTGTGGAAGAGAGATGCTGGGCTTGTCTGTGTGACACTCCCTCTGCCACGCCACCCCTCCCAGGCACAGGTAGAACTGGGACTAGTGGATGGAAGTGATGAAGAGATAAAATTCAGCCTGATGTCAGAAAGTATTCTGTAGTGGCAGTCCCAAAGTGCTGGGATTACAGGCATGAGCCACCATGCCTGGCCTCAGTGTAAAATTTTTGTTCCTCATGTCCCTCATGTCACTCATGTAAGACAGAGGTATGTAGAAGTGGCCATCAGAACACACAGCAGGGTCTCCTAGCCCAAATACAGGAGTGAAGGACATAACTCTGGAGGACATAACTTCCTGGGGAACATAGCTCTGAGCTGAATCTTAAGGGTTTATAGGAATTATTCTGATGGAGAAGAGGTTAAGGATTTATTTCCACATAAGAGATGCAACTTGAAATGCAACTCGAGACCAGCCTGGCCAACATAGTGAAACCTAGTCTTTACTGAAAAGACACAAATTAGCCAGGCGTGGTGGCGTGCGCCTGTAGTCCCAGCTACTCAGGAGGCTGAGGCACAAGAATCACTTAAGCACAGGAGGTGGAGGCTGCATTGAGCCGAGATCACGCCACTTCACTCCAGCCTGGGTGACAGAGCAAGACTCCATTTCAAACAAAACAAAGCATCCAAAAACTTCACACTGAGAAGGTTTCCCAAGACTTATTTCAGCTGCACATTCTAAATGTGGAAGACACTGATCTTGTATACAACTTGAGATGCAACGCAAGGCTTTGAAAGTGAGAGGGAACATGGACCCTTGAGGAGCTGCAAGTAATTCAGTGTGGCTGAAGCTCAAATTCAAGATGGAAAGTTGAAGGAGAAGATGCTGGAAAGACACAAATGTACCAGATGATAAAGGACCTTGCATGTCACACTATGGGATGGAATGGGCTGCCTTGTCAGCTAGCGATGTTGTTCAAAAGCTGAATGAGCAGTGAGCAGGTGACTGTAGAGGGGGTTCGCCTATATGATGGCGGGAGGATGTAGTGTCATACTTCACCTCTAACATCTCTACTGCCTTAACTTTGTATTTCCTAGCAAAGTAACTGTTTTCATTTTTTAAATTTAGAGAGCAAGCTAAAAGTGGATTCAAGGAGTCAAGTCCAGGAGCTTGCCATCAACTCCAATACTGATATAGAATGTAGCATCCTGTCCCGGTCCAGCGGAAACCTTCAGTTAGCCATTATTTGGTATTTTTCTCCTATTTCCACTAATGCCTCCTGGCTAAAGATCCTGGAGATGGACCAAACCAACGTTATAAAGATCGGGGATGAATTTCACACCCCACGGAGAAAACAAAAATTTCATACTGAGAAGGTTTCCCAAGACTTATTTCAGCTGCACATTCTGAATGTGGAAGATAGTGATCAGGGCAGATACCACTGTGCTGTGGAGGAATGGCTCCTGTCTACAAATGGCACTTGGCACAAGCTTGGAGAAAAGAAGTCAGGACTAACAGAACTGAAACTCAAGCCCACAGGTAAACTTTGTGAGTGTGTCCTCACAATGTCTTTCTGTCTGGTGGCTGTTTTCTCTTGGGGAGCTGTTCTATGGAGTGATTATGTGGAAGTAAAAATATGACCTAAAGTCATAGGAACAAATGACTGCAGAACCGGTAGTCCAACAGAGGAAGGGAGGTCACTTAAGGTGATTCAATCTGAGGTTTTGGGGAGCTTGGACAGGAGCAAAATCCTTTGACTGGTTTGCTTCTCAGCCTGGCAGCCTGGTCCATGCAGCTACCCAGGGTGTCGTATCTCCAGATCTCTATAATAACAAGCTGTGTCATTCCAGTGGGGCTCTACTGTAATTTGGCAAAGAAAGAGTAATACGAAGCATATTTCTCCCACTGTGAACAGAAACTGCACAACTCTATGGAGATGTGTGGAGAAATTGCTTCGCAACATTTAGCTGCCTAAACATAAGGCAAATAAGAGTAGTTAACTGTTGGAATGGCTTACTGAGGGAGTCTCCTCTTCCTCAGGAGATCTTTAAAAATGTAATGGAAGTTCCACACTGGTCTAAGGGTGCTGCTGTCTAAACGTGGGCAGGGTTGATTAGGTCTCTCAGCATTGGTTAGGTCACCTTCAGTGTTGGCTAAAATTAAATGAACGTCACAGCCCAGGTTCGGGAACTGGATAAGACCCAGCAGCACAAGGCAGAGAAGTTGATCTAATTTGGTGCTTACAATACTGTTATCAAGGTAATATAAAAAAATGAGATGATAATTAAGCATTACTATGTATTAGGCAATGGAGTACAAAGATAAAGAAGGCACAGGCCTGGCCCTTAGGGAGCTCCCAGTCCGCGGGGACAACAAGGGCAAAATAGCCGATTGGTGCAGCGGGGTCTCTTCCTGCCCTCTGGCTTCCCTTCTCTATGTCCTTCCAGCCCCTTCTTCTCCCTGCTAAATGTGTGTGTTCCTCAGGGATAATCCTCAGCCTGTTTTGCTTCTTATTCTCTGCTTTCCTCAGAATTGCTTAAACACTGCCCTGGTTTCAACTACCATCTTCTAGATGATAGCTCTGAGATTTTGCGCTTAGCCCGGATCTCCTGAGCTCCAAGCCTTCATAGCCAACTGCCAGCTCTACGTTTCTACTTGGATGCTGCCATACTCAGCATGCCCTAAATTGCACTTGGCATCAATGCCATCTCACCACGCTCCTTTGTACTTCTGCATTTCCCATCTGTGTGATTGGCATTCTGTCTCCCAGGATGCCATACTCTTGACTGCATGTGCCTGCCCCTCTTCAGGAGGCAGCCACTGCCTAGCTCATGTGCTTCCCATGTAGAAATGTGGGCTCCGTGTTGTCAGATCCTTTTGCATATCTACAGTTGCCTAAAATTTTCTTTGATGACATATCCTAGTTTGAGAATGTCCATAACTAATTTCTTTTTTTTTTTTTTTTGAGACAGAGTTTCACTCTTGTTGCCCAGGCTGCAGTGCAATGGCATGATCTCAGCTCACTGCAACCTCTGCCTCCTGGGTTCAAGCGATTCTCCTGCCTCAGCCTCCTGAGTAGCTGTGACTACAGGCACGCGCCACCACACCCGGCTAATTTTTATATTTTTAGTACAGACAGGGTTTCCCCATATTGGTCTCCAACTCCTAACCCCATGATCTGCCCACCTTGGCCTCTTAAAATGCTGGGATTACAGGCGTGGGCACCTCTCCCGGCCCAGTTCCTTTAAAATACTGCAAGTGTCAGGCAGAGCATACCTGTGGGCTAGGCGTGGCTGTGGACTTGCAGTTGTGTACATCATTTAGGGAATGAGTTAACGAAGAGGCCCCAGAAAGATGCTGAGAATGACTGGTCAGGGTTGTAAGAAGGATATTTTCTCTGAGGTTAGAAGAAAATGGACTCCACTGACAAAACCACATAGAGGACAGAAAAGGATTAGAGGGTCCCTCACACTGGAAAATTGGGCCCTGGCCGAGTGTAGTGATGGGATTGGAAGCCAGATCACAATAAAGTAGAAAGTAATTTGAGGCAAGGAAACAGCAACAGTCTCACATGAGCTAATATTCCACGTGCTTCTCCATGAAGGAAATGAGAGAGTAAAGAAGGTAACTAAAAAAGAGAGAATTAATAATTCAGACAGAATTATTATCTTAAAGACAGATTGATAAATGTGTTTGGGCCAGGTGCAGTGGCTCATGCCTATAATCCCAGCACTTTGGGAGGCTAAGGTGGGTGGATCAGTTGAGGTCAGGAGTTCAAGACCAGCCTGGCCAACATGGTAAAATTCCATCTCTACTAAAAATACAAAAAATAGCCAGGCATGATGGTCCATGCCTGTAATTCCAGCTACTTGGGAGTCTGAGGCAGGAGAATCACTTGAACCTGGGAGACAGAGGTTGAGGTGGGATGAGATTGTGCCATTGCACTCCAGCCTGGGTGGCTGAGTGAGACTCCATCTCAAAATAAATAAAATAAAATAAATAAATAAACAAATAAATATGTTTATAGTGGAACTGAAAATGTAATGCACGTTATAATTTCTTTATTTTGTTTGTAACTACTCTGGTGGTCATTCTAAATCCTCACCTGCTGGTTAGCAAGGAGAAAAAAAGTAAATGTCAAGATCTGTTTAAAATTAGTCTAATCCAATCATTTAAATAGTTCCCTTGGATGGTTTTCTAACACTTGCATCAAAATCTTCAGTCTCTCAGATGGCTTCCTCTCTCTCTGTGTCTACACCCAAGATAATATCTGGGTGTATGGGGGAGAGTAATTTGCTAAGAATGAGGAGTACTGGTGGAATACATGGCTTGAGGGAGCTGCTAAAAGTTGTGATGATTGCTTTGGGAAGTAGAGGAGGAGTGAATCAAGGATAAGTAAAAACAGCAGGCAGAGGGCCCCCCAAGAAGCTTCATGGTTTTCAGTGGCAGGGTCCAGCAGGCAAGCGGTTAAAGAAGGGCTAAAGAAGGAAAGAGCCTGGTTTGATTCCTAGTAGAGAATGTCCTGGCAAATGTGAGAGAAAAACAGGGACCAAGGACAAGAATTAGAATGAATGTGGCAAGGTGTGGTGGCTCACGCCTGTAATCCCAATGCTTTGGGAGGCTGAGGTGGGCAGGTCACTTGAAGCCAGGAGTTCAAGACCAGCCTGGCCAGCATGGTGAAACCCTGTCTCTACTAAAAATACAAAAATCAGCTGGCCATGGTGGCACATGCCTGTAATCCCAGCACTTGGGAGGCTGAGGCAGAGGAACTGCTTGAACCCAGGAGTCAGATGTTGCAGTGAGCCGAAATTGTGCCATTGCGCTCCAGCCTGGGTGACAGAGCATAACTGTCTCACAAAATAAAAATAAATAGTAAAATAAAATGAATGCACTGATGTCTAAACAATATAAAATCTTCCCAGTGAGAACTAGATTTTTTCAGAGGTGGTATCCAGTCTGAAAGTCTGCGTTCTCTAACTTTCTGCCATTTTATTTTCTAGGAAGTAAGGTACGTGTCTCCAAAGTGCACTGGACGAAAAATGTGACCGAGCACGGCGAGGTGGCCATCCACTGCAGGCTGGAGAGCGCAGGCAGCTCAGCCGCTCTGTACTCTGTGATGTGGTACTGGAACAGAGAGAACGCTGGAAGTAAAATGCTGGTGCACTTGCAGCATGATGGCTTGCTGGAGTACGGGGAGGAGGGGCTCAGGAGGCACCTGCGCTGTTACCGTTCATCCCCTACAGACTTTGTCCTGGAGCTGCAGCAGGTGGAGATGGAGGCTGCAGGAACGTACTGGTGTAGGGTGGCAGAGTGGCAGCTCCATGGACACCCAAGCAAGTGGGTTAACCAAGCATCTGATGAGTCACAGCAGATGGTGCTCATGGTGCTGCCTTCAGGTAACCAGGGGTTTATCTACTGCGAGCTCACGGTCAGGAGAATATATGGCTCTCCTCTTATGCTCTCCCTCTCAGCTATGTTTTGCTCCTTCTTCAGGCTGAAGACAGTGTTCAGGTTCCCTAAAGAAGATGGTTTTGCTGTCTCTCTCAATAGTAGCTCATTTGAACAGACAAGGTCCACGTGAGGTTTTGGCATAGACACTGAAATATCAGGAGCATCTGACCTGTTCTCTCCTTCTCCTCCCAAACAAAGAAGCCATCAACATATGTCCCTTTAAGTAACCAAATAATATGTGAAACAGGCATCCTTACCCTTGGGCTGACCCTCTAATCTTAGATTGCTGATCGACAGTAGAAGGGGGAACGAGAGATAGGAGACCCGATTGAACCAAAATCAGCTATATCTAAATGCTTCCTGAATCAAAAAATAAAAAACAAACAACAACCCAACTAAACAAACAAATGGAAAGGACCCTTTTTCAATGAAAAAGTGCCAACCCCCTATAAGTGCCAAGAACTCCTTGTCTTTCAACAACCTACCAGAACTTTGACAATGGTGGTCATTCGGTGTGCCTTGTCTAACTGTACCTTGAAAGGCATCCAGGGAGGAAGGGTGCCCTATAAAGTGTATTTCTACGCTTTAGCAAGAAGGGCAGCTACTCCAAGACTGTTGGCCAAAGGGTGGTCTTTCCAAGGGAAGGTCATCCTCCTCAGCTGAGCACTCACGAACTACTTGTTCATAAAAACAAACATTTCTCCAGCTAGACCAGTCAACCTTCCCTGGCGGTCAACGAGCAGGCAGATGTCATAGGCAGCCCATTCTCTCAACCATGTCTTTCTGCTGGGGTTCAGGGAGAAGGGGACAGATGAGCAATAAGCTGAGCTTACTGAGGGAAAGGGCCATTGGAGAAGTAGGGGTGTGGTCTTGGCGCTGGCCACCAGGAAGCGTAAAGGGGAAATCATCAATAAAAGTAACAATCGTAAGACACCAGCTAGCTTTAGTGACACTCCTTAGGAGGAACATAATGCTGTTGAGAACATATGGGAACATCTAAGAACTAGGGGTAGCAGCACCCCAGCCCAGCAGGGCTTCTAGAGGGGAAGTCGAAGCTATCTGATTTGTTTCTTGAGGTGGCCCATCATTGTTTTCTTTGTCCACTCCTCAGCAGAATCTTTCTCCTGAGTGCCAGGCAGAAATGATTTTTCTATCAGCCCTTTTTTTTCCCCAACAATTATAGGAATTCCCGTACTCATGAGCACGTTCCGTTTATGTTTTCCCTCTGGAATTCACAGGCTCTGTAGAATCGGCAGTTTTTGCAATAGAATAAATAGATAAGAACTGTAAAAAGTATATAGTCTGTGATGAAAAGTGTATTCTCCTCTGAGGCGGAGGGGATCCTTCGTAGCATACATATTGTTAATCTCCGTGAGATCCCTGCAAAACAGGTGTATGGTTTTTAAAAGATAAACCTGGAAAGAAAACATTAAAAATTGAGTGGCCTTTGTATTCTTCAGAAAGCATTCGTCATGACAAACTGAGGGTTTTCGGCGTAATGAATGTTGAGGATTGAAATCCCTGTAATGTAGCATCTGGGCTCCTCCACTTGGCTGTTCCTTCCTGGTAGTCAAGGAGGCAGTGTGGGGTGATAAAAAATATCCCAAGGGCTGGAATCAGACAAGCCTAGGCTCCAGTCACAGCTCTACCACCAATACCAGCTATGAAATCATACTCTGGTTACTTTCTGTGCGCCTCAGCTTTCTATAAAATGAAGCTCATAATATAAATGTGTATAAAGTATCCCGTATGGTGTCTGGCACATTACCAGTGCTCAGCAAATGTTATCTCCTTTCCCCTTTATGCTTCCAATACGTCACACATACATATACACACAGGTATACACATACCTACATGTATACATCTATGTGACAAAATAATGGCATTGTTTAATAAATAACCGTATGAGGTCCTGAAGGCACAAAAGTGTGTATGACAGAGTGTGTTCGCACGAGCTTAGAGTCCACTGGGAGTGGACTTTTGAACTGCACTCCACAGTTCAACATCATAGGTGTTTTCAAAGAAGTATTTCCAGTAGGCTATGGCAACAACAGAGGCAGGGCTGCAGTGAAGGGGAAGGTAGGGAGGAGATCTGGAAGATTCTCCAGGGTATGGGGCTCATGAAAAGGAAGAAACGTATTTTGGAAACATGAAAGAGTATGCAAGATGATAATAAGATGTAAAATTTCATGTTATATTGGGGGCACTCCTGGTCATTGAGAATGGCAGAAGCTGCAGCCTCTACGGTACAATGGCAAGAGATGAGACCAGGGAGGTGGGGAAGGTCCAGACAGATCCCAAATGTGTGTACAGTATGAAGCTAAGAAGGAAGGAGTTTACCATGACAGTGATGGAGTGTCACTGAAAAAGTTTAAGCAGGGGAGTGGCATGGTCAGGTTTTCCTTTTAGAAAGTTCCCACATCAAAATGAATTGGAGGCCGGGTGCAGTGGCTCATGCCTGTAATCCCAGCACTTTGGGAGGCCGAGGCGGGCGGATCACCTGAGGTCAAGAGTTCAGGACCAGCCTGACCAACATGGAGAAACCCTGTCTCTACTAAAAACACAAAAAATTAGCCGGGCATGGTGGGGTATGCCTGTAATCCCAGCTACTCAGGAACCGGAGGTTGCAGTGAGCAGAGATCATGCTATTGCACTCCAGCCTGAACAACGAGAGCAAAACTTCGTCTCAAAAAAAAAGAAAGAATTGGAGGGGAGGCCGACACTGTAGGGGAAAGTATATGAAATTGTGAGAGCCCAGCTGGGAAAAGGTAAAGGCCTGAGATAAGGCAGGATGACTACGAAAAGAACAGGCATTAGGTATTAGGAGGTGTGAACGTCAGGATCTAGAGGCTGATTCAACGTTTACAGAGGGCAAATGAGCAGAAAGAGAGAATCAAGGATTAACATTTGGATTCCGGCTTAGATGGATAGTGGGGCCATTCACCAAGCCAGGTAATACACGAGTGGGGTTTGGAGGGGAAGATTAGTTCAGTTTTAAATAAGTTGGGCTGGAATTTAGTTCAGAGTATCTGTGAGTTATTGATAAAGATCTGTCCAATAGACATCAAGACCTGCAAATGGGATCTGCACTAGAGTTGTAGATTAGAAGTGATCCATTGGTAGCCAATAATGGTGCAACGGGTGGAGCTGCTGTTTCTCAGCGGTGGAGAGCCTGTGAAGGAGGCTGATAGGAGTGATGGAGAGCTGGGAAGAGAATCAGGATTTGGTGGTACCACCGACACTAAAGGCAGAGAGGGTATCAAGAGGGTGAGGCGAATTGACAGACTCGGCTCTTGCAAAGAGGTCAAGTAAGGTAACAGTGGGAAAGTATCCATTGGATTTGCCATTATGGGACAATTGCAGAAAAGTAATCAGGGAAGTCAGACTGCAGCAAGTTGAGGAGGGGAGAATGGGCACATCAAGTGCAGATGACTCTCTCATGAGTTTTGATGTCAAGGGGAAGAAAGAAGACAATAAAATGGCAAGAGGTGTCAGCGACAGGGTTTCAGTTCTGCTTATTTTCTGTTTTGGTTTGAAGATGGTACAGACTTGAGCACATTTATGTTTTAGAGGTGAGAAAACCAGGAAGAAAGAAAGAAAAAGAAAAAGAAAGAAGGAAGGAAGGAAGGAAGGAAGGAAGAAGGGAAAG